>NC_056746.1:395058108-395129193 GCF_019279795.1 Protopterus annectens | reverse complement strand
TTTCCCTTTTTGCAAAAGGTTTAAAATCGGGGGGTTTTTTCCCCCCCAAACCCCACAGATTTTCTGTTGGATTTGTGTCTGGGCTCTGGCTGGGCTTTTCCAGAACTTTAATTTTCTTCTGAGGAAGACATTTTTTTGTTGATTTGGATGTATGTTTAGAGTCATTGTCATGTTGAAAGGTGAAATTCCTCTTCATCTTCAGCTTTCTAGCAGACGCCTGAAGGTTTTGGGCCAAAAGTGACCGATATTTGGAACTGTTAATAATTCCCTCCACCTTGAATAAAGCACCAGTTCCAGCTGAAGAAAAGCAACCCCAAGGTATGATACTGCCACCACCATGCTTCACCTTGGGGATGGTGTTCTTTTGTGATGCAAAGTGTTGTTTTTGCGCAACACATGCCTTTTGGAATGGTGGCCATAAAGTTCAACCTTGGTCTCATCAGACTATAACACATTTTCCCATATGCTTTTGAGAGATTTGACATATTGTTTTTCAAATTTTAGCTGGGCCTGTATGTTTTTCTGTGTAAGAAAATCTTCTGTCTTGCAACCCTACCCCATAGTCGAGACATATGGAGAATATGGGAGATTGTTGTCACATGTAGCACAGAACCAGTACTTGCCAGAAATTCCTGCAGCTCCTTCAGTGTTGCTTTAGGTCTCTTGGCAGCCTCCCTGACCAGTTTTCACCTTGCCTTTTCATCAGTTTTGGAGGGATGTCCAGTTCTTTGCGACATCACTGTTGTCCCATATTTTCTCCACTCCTTGATGACTGTCTTCACTGTGTTCCATGTTGTATCCAATGCTGTGGAAATTTTTTTGTACCCTTCTCCTGACTGATAACTGTCAACAATGAGATCCCTTTGATGCTTTGTAAGCTGTCCGCGAACCGTGGCTTTTGCTGTAGCGGGCAGCTGAGTAAATGTCAGGAAATTCCTACTAGGACAGCTGAACTTTATTTGGGTTAATCGGAGTCTCTTTAATTTGATGGCAGGTGTTTACCCAAGAAGACTGAATGCTGTACTTAAATCAAAAGGTGCTTCAACAAAGTATTAGTTTATGGGTGTGCACACTTATGCAACCAGCTTATTGTACATTTTTTACTTTTTATATTATTCCCCTAACAGACTTGTTTGTTTTTTCAATTGAATTGTATAGGTTATAGGTCACATTATACACACACACACACACACACACACACACACAAACACATTCTGTGACACATATGCATCAAGTTACACTGAAGTTTTAAAAATTCACTATACCTTTATAGTAAGAATTTCATTATTTTTTACAGCAAAGCTTTTGTTTTGTATATATTTGAAAGAGATTTTAAGGTGAATGTTTCAATCTTTAATAATTTTTAGCTCTTACACTCCTCTGTTTGATTTCTTTGGTTGTCTTTCATGTCCAGAATATTGAATAGTTCTCTTTTCAATGGACATTCTGTGGTCCTTTCAGAAAAGTCGTTGTTGCTTTAAAGCTTTTCTTGGACACCTGACTGTAGGAGTCTTTTTCTGCAGTTTTTTTTTTATTGCAGTCCTGAGTGTCTGTTTTGCTATGATTGTACTTGTTATGACAGTTCTCATTGCTCTTCTTGGTACTTTGTGTGGTTACTCTCCTGCAGCTTTACAACTTTCTCCAAAAAATATAAGACCTTAATCTGGCTGCCTGATCAACAATTTTATCTTTTGGCTGTAAACATTTCCATGGCATGTGTATATTCTTACTTTTGTCTTCTGCCTATAAAACTGTTAATTTTCTGTAGTTTCCATCATAGTAGCAGTATTTCCCTCTCTGCTGTTCTCTTTCCAGTGTTAGTTTTACCTTGTATTGATTTTTTGGTGTTAGTAGTGTAGCTGACCTTGAATATTTGCCCTTTTAGCCTTCTGGTGGTACTTTTCCCTGTTCCCGCCTGAGGGGGGAGTAGGTGAGTTACCAAGAGACTCTCATTCACAACTAGCCCCTTAGTCTCCTGTATGTCTTCCTTCCACCCCTCTCATTTCCAAGATGCTTCAGAAATTATCTCAATGGAAGAGCAAAGTAATCCTCATTGCACCATTCTGGCCTCAACAAGTGTGGTTCCCCTCCCGTGGCCTCCTCTTTTATACCCTGTCTTGGTTTTTGGATCTTTCTCAGCCTGTTCTGTCTCACCCATCTGGGTTACCTCTCCCAGATATTCGAACCCTCAAGTTGACTGCATGCTTTGTCCACTACCAGTGATGGCTGGACAGTCCAGGCTTTCTTCCTTAGTGTGTCATACTCTTACAACCTCCTAGAAAGATTCTGCTAGGAAGATTTATAAGAGCAAATGGAACAGATTTCTGTCTGGGCTTTTTAGAGACAACTGGACCCATTTTCAGCACCTGTTCCAGGTATCCTTGATTTTTTTTATCGCCGTTTTATTAAGGTCCAACTTCCTGCCATTTTAATTTGCACAGAAGTGAAAAACATTTTTCCTTGGCATCACTGTGATTAAGGTCTTTCTCAAAGGTACCTTTTTACTTCGACCACCTATTAAGGATTTTACTCCATGTGATCTAACACTTCTCCTGCCTTTGATGCATTCTCCTATTAAGCCTCTGTGAATGTGGACTTAAATTTCAGTCTTGGAAAACCTTTTTATGGTTGCATTTACATTGGCTAGATGAGTATCAGTACTTGAGGGACTCTCTTCCCAGCCAAGGTGGCATGGCAGACAGCTATCTATCAGTCTGTCTGTTTTCTTTCCAATCTTTTTCAAGCAAGGTAGAATACATATTGCACCTGTTGGATGTTCACAGACAGCCTAGATTCTATCTTCATAGAATTAAGAATTCAGGAAATCAGACCAATTGTTTGTATCCTTTTCTAAGGCAAAATTGGACAAGGCTGTATCAAAAATAACTAAATAACTTTAGCTAGATTGCTCACTGATTGCATTTCCTTTGTTTATAAGAATAAAATCAAGAATCCCTCAGAGTTTGGCAATGGGCAATCTCATCCAGTCACTTTCTGATAGCAATGCATATTCTGGGGAAGTCCAGCATGATAGCAGACAAATTAAACAGGTCCATTCTTCTACCTCACAAGTGGTCTCTCAACAAAAAAAGTGACAGAAGTAATTTTCCATCAATGGCACCAGCCTTGCTACGATCTTTTTGCATCTGCCTTAAACAACAAATACAGCAGCTTCTTTGCCCTGAATACCCCCTAGTGGGAGAATCACCGAGGGACGCTCTGCTTCACAATTGGTCCTCTGATCTTTTCTATGCTTATCCACCAATACCATTGATTTCTAAATTCATACCGAAAGCCACAAGATTGAAGAGCAAAGTCATCTTCATTGCACCTTACTGGTCTTGGTTTCCCTTCCTTTGGCTTCATCTAATTTACCCATCTTGGATTCTGGATCCAACTCCAGACCTCCTGTCTCACCCGACAGGCACAGTTCACCCTGATATCTCAAACATAAATCTGGCAACACCATTTTTCCACTTCCATTAATAGCCAGACGATCTATGCTCTTGTCCCCTGTTCGTTGTATACATTTGTCTTCCCATAAAGCTTCCACTAGGAAAATCTACAAGAGTAAGTGGAAGAGATTTGTTAGGTGGATCAAAAAAGTATCACTTCCTATGAGGGAGCTAGCTCCTCTGCCATTAAAGTTCAATTAGCAGCAATCTCTTTCATATAGGAGTTGGCAATTCTTTTTTAGCTTCTGCTAAGATATGCAAGGCCTTTCTAAGAGGTACTATTTTACTTAGACCACCTTATAAAGATCCTACTTCTCCATGGGATTTGAACCTCGTTCTGCAGGCCTTAATCCATTCCCCCTTTGAACCAGCTGGGAAACGTGATCTTAAACTTTTGACCTGTAAGAACTTATTTCTAGTGGCTATTACCTTTGCCAGGAGAATTTCAGAACTACAGGTGTTATCCTCTAAACCTCCTTACTTGATTTTCCATAAGGATATAGTGACATTAAGAACACTTCCTTCCTAAGGTGGTTGTCAAAATTCAGTATCAAGCTTTAAGAAAAAAAGTGCACTGTCTATCTTTAAATAAAACTAAATTATGCAGTGTGCTAGTAAATGCATTCAAGTATTTAAATACCAGGAAAACTGCTATCACTTATGCACTTCAAGTAGTTCAAACTTTTATTTTTTACTAAATTAATTGCCCTTGTATCTTTTAATTTTATGCTTCCCTCAGCAAACAATGACCAGAACTCTTGAGACTTATTGCTGCACCTGTAGTCAGCTTGTTTCCATGGGAGCATAAGAACTTTTCATTACATTCACAGTTTTATCTTATTTTTAAAGCCGACATGCTTACACAAAAAATGTTATTAGATTAAACAAAGGGCATTTATCCAGACATTCACCTATGCAAAAGTAAGAGAAAACTTTATATATATATATATATATATATATATATATATATATTATAATCATTGCACTTTTACACCCATCCCACATCCAACAGCCCAAGATTACAGCATATTAACTTAAACATGCTTTTGTCCAGCCTTCCTCTTTTGGCAATGTAATACCCATATTTCTTAAAACTAAAAAGGAAAAATAACTACTTGTTTTCATATCTTTATCACATACAGCAGTCACTGAAAATGGTTTACTATATAACATACAGTTTGTCATGAGATGTTTTATGTAAATAATGTTAAGAAAAAAAATGTTTTCCTTAGTTGCTTTTTTTCCTTTTAGTCTCTTTCCAAACATTAATGGCATGAAGTGGGGGTATATACCTTTCAGTCTACCCACAAGTTTAACAAAGTCAACAAAAGTCCAATCTTTCTCATCCACTTTTTCCTTGTAAATCCATATTTTACAAATGTGATTGATACTTTAGAGTCTCACATTTATTTTTTAATTTCACGGTACTGGTATTTCCTGTTCATCTTCATCTCCCAACCACAGACTCTAGCTGAAGTCCAAGGTACTCATGATTTTTTCTATCAACTCCTGTGACTTTTTTTTTCTACCTGTCAAACATTTTCCTTTGGAACATTAGAAAAGGATTCACTGGCAAAGTCAATGAGCTTTATTATCAGTCTAATGAAAAGCAGAGTCCCCTTTTGTTTGATATTTCACTTTTTGTTGTGCAAACTTTTATATTTCCTACTTAGCCTGATCTGCATCAAAAATGACTTTGATCCTCTAGGAAAAATATTCTGAAGATAGCTGGATACAGCAGCTTAAATTGCACACTTGCCTGTTCATAGGTTCATAGGTTCATAGGTTCATACTAGGCTATCTGCCCGAGGGCATTTACAAGCCTAGCCCATCGTTTTGTGGCTTACGCCATCCCTTTAGTATGGGGAACTATACCCATTATTTTGCTGTGCCTCTGTCGAGCAGTGACACTGAGGTAATCCCTGGGGTATATCTGCGATCTCCCATCCATTGGTCAAGATTTCTCTTGAACAAGGCCAGCGAGGTGCTCTGCCTCACATGTACCGATTTTGTTCCACAGCATAGGAGTCTTTGGGTGATGAATCTATCCCTCCAGCACGCCCTATTAATAGCCGTGTCGAGGTTTAAGTCTCCCGCCTTGTGGCTCTGATGGATCTAGATTTTTGAGGTGAAGCATATTCATCAAATCTGGGTTTGACATGGCCTTGTATGTTAGGCAAAGTTCACCTCTGGGCAGGGGTGTTTACTGAATAGAGCTGGAGTTCTTTCAGTCGGGCAGCATAGGATAGATTTTTGAGACCCTTTATCCTTTTGGTGAGGAACTTTTGTGGCCTCTCCAGCTGCTGCAAGTGTCGGGTCAGATACATTCCGAATGGGGCATTGTACTCAAGCATTGGTCTGATGAGTAATGAGTAAAGGGAGACTATAACCTCCCTTGATCTAGATGAGAATCCCTTCATGATAAGGTGGGCAATGTAGAAGGTCTTCCTAACTACTTTAGCTACATGGGTGTCGAATGACAGACTACTATCAACCTGGGTCCCCAGGTCCCTGATAACTTCTTCTGTGCTCAGTGGATTGCCACCTATTTGGTAGCTAGGGGTAACCTTGTTTTTCCCGAAGGGTATGACTATGCATTTTTTGGCATTTAACTTTAGGCCGTGGCTCTGGCACCAGTTATCCGTTTCTGTGAGACCCTTCTGAAGGATATCTGTGTCAGATGTGTTTTCTACTATGGCTTCAGTTTGCAGTCATCAGCAAACTTTGTCAGCCATAACCCTCCTGTGTTTGCTTGTACTGAAAAGTAGATGCCAAACAAGAGTGGGCCCAGGACTGAGCCCTGTGGGACACCACTTGTGACAGGCTTTGAGTCTGACATGGCGCCAACAACTCTGACCCTGTGGGTAGTGTCACTCAGCCAGTTTGCAACCCATCTTGTGATGTATGGGTTAACATTTAAGCTGATGAGTTTTTCAATGATACCCGAGTGGGGTATTGTATCGAAGGCCTTAGCCAGATCGAGGTGGGCTGTATGGACTGCCTTCCCCTCATCAATGGCTTTGGTGACTGTTTCGAAAAAGTCAACCAAGTTTAAAAGGCATGATCTGCCTTTGACAAAGCCAAACTGGGTTGGATCCAAAGTCTGCAAATTCCCTATGTCTTTATTTATGAGGTCCATTATGATCCTCTCCATGGCTTTGCAGATAAGGCTTGTCAAGCTAATGGGCCGGTAATTTCCAGGGTCGGTGGAGGCACCGCCTTTGTGAAGTGGGACCACAGTTGCAGCGCCACCCCTGGCAATGATCCAGAGGTAAGACTTGATTAAACAGCTGTCCTAGCTGTGGGTTTAATTCCTCATTGAGTTCGTGGAGCACACAGCTGGGGACACCATCAGGTCCCATGGATGCTGTGTTTTTTGCTTTGGAGAGAGCAGTTCTCACTTGGGCGCTGGAGATGTTTGGGGGGCTGCAATCGTTTGGTATAGATATCTCTCCTTTTGGGGGGGAGGGGGGGGAGAAGTTTGCACTGAACCTGTCAGCCAGAATGTTGACATTCCTTAATTCTTAATTCATACCTTCTGGTATTATTGCATCTTTATTACTACAGGTCTTGGCTGCTTACTCATGGCCAGGTTTGGAGCATACACATGATGTGTTTTTATAATTAACCGATCCTGCTGTGGAATACCAGTCCAGTTGTTTGTGCTTTCATAAAATGAATACAGTTTGTTCCTTCCATTTTCTCTAGTACAACAGAAAATCTCAGGTTTTCTCCATGTGATCTGTCCTTTAACTCTACCATTTTTGAAACGGCTCTTTTTGAGCAGTCTCGTACTGAACCAGCCCTTTCTTCATTTTGGCCTTTGATTTTTGCAGTTTTATTAGTTCATCTGAATAGGTGTTTAAAGCTTCTTCCATTTTTACCAGTCTTTTATTTCCGTTGATATACTCCTTCAGTGCTTCATTTATTTTAATCATCTGTGTGAGCACTGGATTTATTTTTTTCCTCTAAATTACTGGAGGCCCTCTTTTGTACCATAGCTGGAATTTGAACTGATTTTTGATGATCAGCTGCAGGATTCTTCCCAGTCAGTGTTTTTCTGTTAACCTATTCTAGTTGTTTTTTTCTTTCAGCCTGTTGTGAGTTTCCTCTTTGCTGGCATCCAAGCAGTGGATTTAATAGCCAATACTGAATTTTACTAAAACTGACAGAATTAGTAGCCCTTATCTCTCATTTTTTTTACACTGGGAGAGCTGAAATTTTACTGTTAATCAGTGTGCAGACATCTTGGAAGTCCCCATCTGTAAGTGCTTTTGTCTCAATATACAAGAAGTCTGTTGTTGGATCACAGCTCTTCTGTCATTCTGATGAGGATTTACTTACAACACAGCCAACTTAGTAATGTTATTCTGTTGTAACACAGATGTGTCTGTAACGAATTTAAGAATTTCAAGACTTTAGTACCATCCTTAGACTATTTGTTCTTTATTTTTATTGTATTTTATTTTACATTTGTTTACTAGGGAAGTCCGACTGGACACAGGTCTATTTTCAGTGGAGGCCGGGGAGAAAAGCTCCAGGAAAAAAAATACATACAATACACAAATCCGACAGTAAGATATCAACAAGTTTTATACAACGAATATAAGTTGTAACATAACAGAATGCTATAGGATACTAAATACTAAACAAGATGTGAAACAAAAGCATTTAGATCATAGTAAGAATGTTGAGCATTACCAACATTCTTGTTGACAATTCTACAATAAAATCACTGAGAGTTTTTCACAGTTATATTCATATATCAAGTACAATATTAACAGTTTATACCCATATCTTAAGTTTATAACGTAGAAGGGTCTTAGCTTATTTATTACTAATGCTGTTATTCATGTGTTATTGAAACTTATTGAGGTGGGTAGTACTAGTAACTAGAAAAAGGTTTGTGGGGGCATATTGGTTAGTCTGGAGTGTAGGGTGTAGAGTAAGCATTTACCCTGGGGAGTCACAAGAGCATAACCAGGTATTCCTATAGTATGCTTTTAGGAGTTTTTTAAACTGTGAGTTGGAACTTACGGAGGTTAGTTGGCTAGGAGGGGTATTCCAAGCTTTTAGAAATCAAATAACTGAGGGTGGCCACAGTGGTGCAGAAGTTAGCGTTGCTGCCTCACAGCAAGAGGTTCTCCGGTTCGATCCTCGGCTGGGGTGCCTTCTGGGCAGAGTCTGCATGTCCTCCCTGTGGTCGCGTGGGTTTCCTCTGGGTGCTCCGGTTTCCTCCCATATCCCAAAGATATGCTGTAGGTGGATTGGACACTCTAAACTGGCCCTAGGTGTGAGTGCATGCGTGTGTGTGTCTTCTGTGGAAGGTTAGGTGCCAAGCTGGCATCTCGATACTGTAAAACTCCACTGCCAATCATGAGTGGACTGGTGATCTGCTGTTGCGACCCCTAACTGGGAAAAGCCGAAAGAAGAATAATAATTCAAATAATTGAGGAGGGATTTCCCTGCATCATTATTATGCTTATAGGTTCATAGGTTGGTACTAGGCTATCAGCCCTAGGGCCTATACAAGCCTAGCCATAACAATTCCCTGGCTATTTCTTCCCACATTATTTACTTTCCTGGACCTCTGTCTAGCAGGGTGACTGACGTGATCCCTGGGGTGAATTTCCTTTCTCCCATCCAATCGTCAAGGTTCCTCTTGAAGAGGTCCAAAGAGGCACTCTGCTTGACATGTATGGGCAATCTATTCCAGAGTCTGGGGAGTCTCTGGGTCAGGAACCTATCCCTCCAGCATGTTTTGTTTATTGTGATGACAAGGTTTAGATCCCTGGAGCGTGTAGCTCTGAGGGATTGGGATTTCTGTAAGTGTAGCATGTCCAACAGCTCTGGGTTTGACATGGCCTTGTATGTTAAGCAGAGATCACCTCTGAGTAGACGATATGCGACAGAGTATAGCTGGAGTTTTTTAAGGCGGTCAGCGTAGAGCATCTGCTTTAGGCCTGTGATTCTTTTAGTGAGGTATTTCTGAGGTCTTTCCAGTTGTTGCAGATGTCTTGAGAGGTACATACTAAATGGGGCGTTGTATTCTATAATGGGTCTAATGAGGGATGAGTACAGTGGGACAATGACCTCCTTTTTTCTGGATGAAAAGCCTTTCATGATGAGGTGTGCCACATAAAAGGATTTCCTGACTGTTGTGGCGATGTGGTTATCGAAGGTGAGACCACTGTCCACCTGTGTCCCTAAGTCTCTTATCACACTTTCTGTGTATAGTGTACTGCCACATATATGGTAATTCATGGATACATGTTTTTTCCCAAAGGGGATAACAATACATTTCTTGGCATTGAGCTTGAGCCCATGGCTCTGGCACCAAGCATCTGTTTCTGTAAGGCCCTTTTGTAGAGTATCCACATCATTTGGGGATTCAATAATGGCTCCCAGTTTGCAGTCATCTGCAAACTTTGTTAGCCAGAGTCCCTTAGTGTTGAACTGTACTTCAGAGAAGTAGATGCCAAACAAGAGCGGCCCCAGGACTGAACACTGAGGTACTCCACTTGTCTGGAGCTGGATTTGGAGTCGGCTACTTTAACAGTTTGGGTTCTATCAGTAAGCCATTTAGCAACCCATTGGGTGACATAGGGATTAATGCCCAACTTAGTAAGTTTATCTATGATTCCAGAGTGGGGGATGGTGTCAAAGGCCTTGGCAAGGTCTAGATAGGCTGTGTGGACCACCTTACCCTTGTCCATGGCTCTGGAGACTGATTCAAAGAAGTCAATCAGGTTCAGGAGACAAGATCGGCCCTTCACAAACCCAAACTGGGTGGGGTCCAGTGTTTGAAGGTTGCCAATGTCTTTGTTTATAAGTTCCATGATAATACGCTCCATGGCTTTGCAGATAAGGCTTGTCAGACTGATGGGACGGTAGTTTCTGGGATCCAAGGTGGATCCCCCCTTGTGGATTGGGATAACTGTAGCTCTGCGCCACTCAGTGGGCATGAAACCTGAGGTGAGGCTATGATTAAACATGACACTTAGGTGAGGTGCCAGTTCATATTGTAATTCATGTAGTACACAGCCCGGGATGTCATCTGGTCCCATGGATGCTGTATTCGTGGCTTTAGAGTTCGTTTTGTACCTGTGTGGCCATTATTACTGGAATTTGGCAATCTTCTGGTATTGAGATGGGCCATTTAGGGGGTGAGAGGGGGTGAAGTTGGCACTGAATCGATCTGCCAGGATATTGGCAATATCCTTCGGATCAGTATATTTAATGCCATTCTGTTTTAGCTCAGAGCAGATCTGAGCATTGCCATTTAGATTCTTGACATAGTTATAGAATGCTTTGTGGTTGTCTTTGGAATCTTTGGCAATTTTATTTTCGTAACTAGCTTTGGAGGATTTTATGAGGCATCTCAGTTTCTTACTGAGGCTAGTAAGGGAGTTTTTTGCATCCTGGGATTTTCCTCTTTTCTGCAAAAGTTTCTTCCTTTTGTTGTAAAGTTTGTTTATGGCAGGGGACCACCAGATTGGCTTCCTTTTTTTGGATGAGAGCATTTTGGTTCTATTTGGCATAGCACGATTCATGTATGAGTGGATGTGCTCGTACAGTGCCTTAGTGTAGGATTCAGCAGTTGAACTTTCAGTTCCCGTCTGCATGGGTGTCATGAAGTTAGTCACTTCTGACTTGAGTAGCATGAAGTTGGCCTTGGAGAAGTTTTTATGGTGGTTTCTTTACTGGGGGTGGGGTGGGATGTGGATGTTAAGGGTGATTAGCTTATGGTCAGACCTGACTAACGAGGGGTGACCATAGGTATGGAGCATTGATTTCCCATGTTGGTAAAGACCAGGTATAGGATATTGGAGCACTTGTTGGGACTTTGAATTAGTTGATTCAGGACGTTGGAATTTATGAATTCCAAGAACCGCTATGCAAAGGTGTTGGGACATGAGTAGTTTTCCCAGTTAATGGCAGGGTAGTTAAAATCACCCAGTATTAGGGTGTTTGGTTCTATCTTAATATTTTCCAGTATGTTTAGAAAGGTGTAGTGAGAATCTTGGGGTATGGTGGGGGATCTGTAGCAAGCTACAATTTGGATTGCAGTCTTACCTAGTGCTAGTTGCACTTGGAGAATTTCAGACACATTGTGTTGGCCAACTAGCCTGGTGGTGTGAATATCCTTGGTGAATATTGACACTCCTCCACCTTTAGTGTTTCGGTCCTGGTTTGGTGGCGAAAGTGTGGTAAGAGTTGTAGCCTGGTATTGCAGGGGTGCTCTCTGGAGCCTTGAACCAGGTCTCAGTTACTGCACAGATATCGATGTTCTCCATTTTTAGGAGTGCCTCGAGAGAGTGTATTTTGAGGTTTAGACTTCTAGCATTGAGTAACATTACCTTCAGATTTTGCATGTTTGTACCTGTTACGGTGGTGGTTTTGTCCTTTGAAGTTTGCCTAAAAAAGGCACTATAGGGGTGGCAAGGGCCTTAGCCAGTAACCTGAATCCCAGGGGCGACAGGAGCAGACCATCTCTGGCAAAGCATTGTGGTCTGTCAGTCATGTCATCCCAGGCAGACAGATACTGGATCCCCTTTGAATGACACCATAAGCTTAGCCAATTGTTGAAGTCAATCATTTTAATCCTTATATTGTGGTATCATTCTGGGCGAAGGCAGGATGCTACTCAGGGCTAGGGTCATACCTGCCTGGGCCACATGATCCGAGAGCTCTTCCATGTCTCTTTTCATGTAGTCCAGGGAGGTACGTCTCAAGTTATTCACTCCAACATGGACCATGACAGAGTCATATTTGTACTTGTTGTGGAGTGACTTGAGTGCATGTGTTATGTGGCGGATCCTGGCACCCGACAGGCAGCTGACTGTAATTTTCTCCTTATTCAACCTGGTGAGAGGGACATCAGTGTGCCGGACTATAGAGTCACCTATGACTAAAGTGTTAGGTACATTGTCTTGCCTTAGGGGCTGTTGCTGGGTGGCACACTGGTGTTGTGAACTATGTGACACATTGGTTGTGATTGGTGTTTGCGTTCCAGCTTCAGAGGTCTTTGTTGCTTGGGCAGGTTACAGTTAGGGGCCTCTACATATGTGGATTTAGTGTTGCTATATGTGGGTGTTGGTGGTGCGGGTTTAGAAGGGCTATGTGTTGCTTGAGGTGTAGTGTGGGTGATAACCTTCTCCTCTTGACTGTTTAGCACAATCTTGGGTGGAGAGAGCTTTGCTTCCATTTTGGCTATGTAAGTGCATCTCTCACAGGTTGTAGTGTTGGGTGGTAGGAGGAGAGGGTTGTCTGTGTACATGAGGCAATTGCTGCATTGCCCCAGTATGCCCAGATTCACCAGGTGGACAGGAGAAATCACCGGAAGCTGACCCTTGGACATGCCTGGTTTGGTGCTTTTTTCTTTGTAAAGTATAGGAGCTGTTTCCTTAGCAAGGTACTTTGCAATTATAGGCTGTTTAGTGCCTACTATTAATTTCTCCTTGTTAACAAGGAGAGTTCATTGTTTGTATGAGTTTAAGGCTTCCTAGTGCTTTCCAGCAGGTATTAGAGAAAGTGCTAGTCACAGGGATGCTTAAAGGTAAGATTGAAAAGAATGCACTCTGCAGTGTGCACTTGATGACATCTAGGTGGTTTTGGGTACTGGGTATTAAGGTTCTTGTAGAGTATGGCATAATTAGATTTTGGAGACCTGGAGTTTTAGTTGAGTTGTATTATAGTTTGTGTGCTAAAGACAATTGATTAAGTTTCAAGAGATGAGTTAGCTCTAACCAGTTTAGTTTGAGAGATACACAGTGATAAGTCCTATATGAAGTCTCAGTGGCAAAACTAGCAATCTTGTGGTAGCAAGATTCTAATTTCTGTAAGTCAGATTTACAGAGGTTGGTTAGAATTGGGGATGCGTAGAAGAGGGTAGATAGCAGGTGTGTCCTGGCAATGGTGGTTTTGGTGTGTTTAGTGAGGAATTGCTTTTTCCAATAGAGGAGACCAAGTATTTTGTGCACTTTCGTGATAGTTTGGCCTATATAAATGTCAAATTTTAAGTAATCTATGTGGGAGGTAGGAGTGATAGACTTTGTTGTGTGACATGATAGTAAAGTTATCACTTGGGGGAGGGGATCTACTGGGACTGAAGAGGAGAAGTTTTGTTTTATTTGGATTTAGGATAAGCTGGGCATTATTGAACCAGGTCTCAGCTAATGAGAAGCAGTGTCGGGTTATGGAGTGAAGGTCTGCTAGTGTGCGGGCTGAACATATGAGGGTGGTGTCATCAGCGTATTATATTACTGAGGCATTGGGAATGGAGGATGAAAGCTGATTGGTAAAAAGAGATAAGAATAGTGGGCCCAGTGTTGAGCCTTGAGTGATACTGGGAGGACAGAGGATAGTTGGTTCTGCCATTTTACTGCTTGTTAGCATTCTGACAGGTATCTTTTAAACCATATGATAGGGGAGATGGTTATGTTTATGGAGGTTAGTGTTTTAAGGAGTCTGTTATGGTTGACCATATCAAAGGATTTGGACAGATCAAAAAAAGTGGCAGAAACTAGCAGTCCATTGTTTCTGAGGTGGTGGTTGGTTGTATTGGAGAAGGACATTAGACCAGTGGTAGTGCTGTGGAAAGGTCTGAAGCCATGCTGCTGTTTGATTAGGAGATTGTTTTGCAGCAGGTTGTACATTAGTTGGGTATAAATTATTCTTTCTAGCATTTTTGATAAGTGTGTTAGAAATAACAATTGTTTGGTAGTTGTTGAGCTCTAGGGAGTTGCCACCTTTATGCAGTGGAATTATATAGGAGATCCTCCATATAGTAGATACCTTGCACTCTGATATTGATCTGTTAATTAGAATAGTGACATAATAGGCTATAACCTCTGCTGCTAGCTGTAGGAATTTTGCTGGTAAGTTATCTGCAGCCAGGCTGGTAGGTTTGAGCTTGTGGAGGAGTTTTAAAATGGATTTGGTTGATACTGGGTGTAAAGTAAAGTGGGGGATGTATTGTCTAGTGTGTCTGTGCACATATGTGGGGTTGGTAGGACATTACACGTACTTTTGCACTGGGATTATGCTAGGGCCTTAATTGTTTCATTGAAATATTTATTGAACTAAGTTGGGATATTCTCATTCTCTGACAGGTTTCTGACACGTATAGCTATATCAAATGCATTAGGTACAAACTTTATACAATATACTACATCATTCCTAAAAACATTTTTAATGCCACTTGTTTTAGGCTTTAAAAGAAAAAGCTAGGAGTCTGACCATCAAACACTTTAATGAGGAATCTTTTGAATCCACAAGATTCTTTCTCAACACAACATAAAATAAACAGTGTTAGTCAGTTTAAATATAAAATGCCAGTGAATCATGTTCGAAATCCAGTCATCTGACCAATAATTAAAATGCACTGCATAAATAATACTACCTAAAACATAGTCTAAAAAGCATTTTAAGGCATATTAAAACATATGTATGGTTGCTATTTTCAGGCTTTGGCATTTGCACAGTTGTTGTGATGTTTTCAGTATTGGGCTTCAGTTCTCATGACATTTAGATATAACATGTATATTTCAAACTTGTTACTCTTTACATCTGCTCCTATTTAAATATAATCAATTTCTTATAATTCTTGTCTTGTGTCTGACCACACACTAGACTATCATCCATTACCTGTGCAGCAGCTCTTTGGAATACCTTTGGTGCTGATGAATTACCAAGCTGAAGTCTATCTTCCAAATTAAATGGCTGCTTTGTCAGGGCCTCTTCCTCAATTTTAAGCAGTTGGAAATTCCTTTTTTCAGGTCTTGTTATTCATTAGATGTGCAATTGTCTTTCTTTGGAATACTGTGACTGTGCTAATGAGCAATTGGCTTTCTTTCTTAATGGCATCTAAGGATTCCACTCACTTTAATTCTACTTTATTCTCCTCCTTAAGATTGCTGATACTTTTTTGAAGCATGTATCACTGGCATAGCATTATATTTTATTTTACTTTATACAATACTTAATCCTAAGCCTGTAAATAAATTGGCAAAATTATGAAGGATATCACTGTTTTGGCCCTGTACAGTATCTGACATGTCTGCATGACTGCTTGAATGCTTCACTACACAAGCCCTCTTTGACTTTACAGTGCAAATTCATCTTTAACAGTAATATATTTTTTTACAAACCAGAGAACTTAAAATATTAAGAAAATGTATAACTTTAAATTCCAACATTTGTAAAAATGATATTGCAAGCCTATCTCTGTGATGTACGGAAGTAATGCCCTGACTGTGACTTCAATGGCCAAGTTTAAATAGTGTCTCAGGTCCAATAGAAAAGCTGGACAGAGGAGGGTGAGTGACTGGTTTACAGTTGCTCGCCTTTCTTGGGAAGGTAAATGGTGGTCTTAGCCATCCTGCTGCCATGCAAGGGGAAGCTTGCACATTACCAGTGGGTGTAAGACTGAGGGACATGGACTTGGTTATCTCAAGGCAGGTCTAGTAGCTGTCATAGGCATGTATGGGGAAATATGCACATGAAGCAGCAGAACATAGAATGCCACTGTGGAAATGAATGTCTTTATGTCAGCTGTCAGGGACAGGTTTAGTCCATGCAGATAGCCTTCATTGGTAGGATGCTGGTGAGTGCACATATTATTACAATAGTGTCTAGTATGACAGACCTGAAAACTGCTTTTCCCCAGTTGGTAATGCACAAGATGAAGAGTGAATGGGCTGGGCTCATACATGGGAGGTTTGCTGGTCAGGAGGCATGACAGAAAACAGCATACAGAAAGAAAAGATAAAATATATTGAAGTACTTATGTTTTAATCACATCTAAGCAGCTTTTGATCCAACGGCTGTACCAGGTGTTCAGAATATATGCATAAACTGCATATAGTTCTCTTTGGTGCCATTAAATTTCCAGTGCTTTAAAAGTCCTATATGAAATATTACACTTTGCACGTGTATCTAGTGTTACATTCTGTATTTTGCTTATTTCACGGCATTACTTTCCAGAACTTTGACTTAAACTCTTAGTGAAGTTGAGTCATTTTCATACCTGGCTGTATCAAGTCTTTTTCCTTCAATATTGCCATCAGTAGCTTATTTTCATGTTTCTGTTCAGCAGCATGCACATTCTTTTGAACAGACTTTTTCCTTTTACACATTTAGAAAAAATGTTCTTAAACATAGACAATTCATAATTTTCTAAAACCAGGCTAGCATTCCCACTGTCACTTTTAACCACACTTAAATTCCAATTGCACAGAATTTTAATTAATTTTCATTACATCACAGTGCAGCTTCACGTGGCTCTTTTTCATAGCCCTTACTTTTTTATTTAAGCATTCCCCATCCCCTCAGCTGGCCCATTCTTTTTCCTGAGGTGAGAGCCATTTCGCCCATTTGTTCCTTCTAGGGAGAAGGGTCGAGTGGCAGATATGGTGATATCATCCTTCCGGTGGAATCAGGAACTTTTTAAAATTAAACCATAGAAACCATTTCCTCTGTGCCTGTGTAGTAGCAGTGTCAGGGTTTGGCATGATATGAGTCATTTTGAGTATGTCATCGTCTTTCATAAGTAATCTGTTGACTGTCACGTTACTTTTATGTACCTTTAAATGGGAACACACTTTTTTATTTTTCTGGTAAATAGTTGATCTGGAGTAGGGACTTCATTTGTCAGCAACCTGTGGGTCTTGGATCCGATATCGGATCCGAGCTGGCAACTATTTATACAGCTATGGATCCAAGCTCCTAGCTCCTCCCCTCACCCATAATCCCCTGCCAACCCCAAATGACTTCCGATCTAGTTTGCCGCTCTAGAGTGTGTCAGCTGGATTTTGAGCTCCTGACGATTTTGAGATAAGTGTTGCTATTTTATCTCTTTAGCCCCCTTTTTTTCTGTCAGTAATTAGTGTTTGTGTATTAGGCTTCCCTTTAGTTCTTTTTTTTTTTAAAAAAAAAAATAGTGTTACCCTTCCCTCGCTGGTCGTTAGCATGTGATTGTGTGTGTTTGCGTTTGGGGCCTTGTGTGCGTGAGTAGTGCTTTTTGCTTTGGGACATGTCTGAGGCCCCAAAGCCTATTTTTTCTAAATGCACTGAGTGTGGCCTTAAGCTCTCCCCAGCGGATGGCCACACTCGGTGTGTTCGGTGCCTTGGGGTTGAACACCTGTCCTCAGGATGCACAATTTGTGCAGGGTTCAACCCCAGGGCACTGAAAGAGCGGAGGTCGAAGCTGGTCCTGGCGGGACTTTTGCCCCCGGAGTCGGCTTCGGCCTCCGCTACTCCCGTGGCACCTCCCCAGCCTGTGGTGGTGGCCACTCCTGCCCCCTTCCTCCGGCCGGGATTCAAACTCCCACTAAAGCGCTGGAGGACAGGGAGGCCAGGAGGGAGAAATGGAGGGAGAAGCACCACAAGCGGCGGGCCGAGGCCGCAGCTTTGGGCCCCCCAGCTAAGCGGGCTTCTCCCTCCACGGCTTCCAGGTCTCCTCCTCCTCGGCTCCGATCACCTTGCTTCTCCCCGGGACCAGAGGAGGAGGAGACCCGATCTCCGTCGAGGTCATCAAGGCGGCAGTCCAGGCCTGCCTCTGTGGCCTCGTCGAGATCCACCTACAGCCTGTGTCTGATGCAGACTTGGACCGGATGATGAGAAGGTTCATCCAGGCCCAGCTGCAGATGGGAGTGCTCTTGCCTCCCCCCCTTTGGGGGGGAGCTCAACACCCTTTTTTGCTCCGATAGCTCCTTCTCCGACCCGCTTTCCGGGTTCGGAGCGCTTGGAGCTGGGCAGCGTTGGAGCCGGGGGTGGGTCAGCGCCGACAGTAATGGGTACTTCGGATCCGACCCTATCCTCCAGTCTGTCCCATCATCGGATCTGACCTCTCGGAGCCGTGGCCTGAGCTTCGGATCCGAGGGATTCAGTGTGCCTTCGGTTCCGTCCAGGTCGGAGCACACTGGTCCCTCGGATCCGACGGTCTTGGCGCCGGTTCCGATCCCTTCATCGGATCCGAGTTGGAGTCAGCTCTCGGAGCCCAGGGAGAGCGGCTCCCCCTCGGCCTTCGATGTAGTGGAGAGGGCTCTGTCGAGAGCATCCAGACCTCCGGCCCTTGTCTCGGCTCCGCCCTGCACTCCCTCTCTGCTGGGTCAGGCTTCCATCACCCGGCCACAGGGACAGCCTGCTTCGATGTCCCAGGTTGTTCATTTGGAACAGGACATTGCTGGTGAGACCTCCTCGGACAGCCCCCCTGAGGAAGTGCCTCACAAGCATAAGTGTAAGAGGAAGCACGTGGACTCCCCCGAGTCCTTAACAGAGGACACGGACTTGGATGAAGGGGAAGGCTCCCCAAGGTCACCCCCTGAAGATGGCTCCTTTGGAGACATCATGGAAATGCTTAGGCTCGGGGGGGAGTGGTCTGCCCTCAAGGCTTCTTCCGAGTCCGTGTTCCTGGAGGCATTCGAAGCAGGCCCGTCTACCTCTTGGGTGTCACCTCCGGCCGACCCCCTGGTGGACCTTGTGACCACCAGGGTGTGGAAGGAGACTGACACTGTGGAGCCTATTCCCAAGCGCCCGGATAGGATTTTGAGCCCCCCCCACAGACCGGCCCCACTGGAGCAAGGGTCCCCCTGTAGATGCCATGTTGATGGCGGCAACCACTAAGAGGGAACTAGCTCAGGAGAGCCCCTCGGTCCATCCTCCGAGCAAGGAGTCTCACTTGATGGATCGCCTTGGGAAGCGGGTATTCAGTTCAGCGATCTTCTCAGTAAGGTCTCTGAACTACATGGCACATGTCATCAGGATGCAGCGGGATCTTATTAAAGAATACGCTGCTTCCCCCCCGGAGTCCATGTCGGCGGAGGACAAGCAATTGTACTCCATTCGTATGGCCACTCTGAGATCTGTTTCCAATACCTCTATGCGGCTTTTGTCTCACACAACTGAGCGAGCCGCTAGAGCTAGCGGAGCGGGCCTAGTTATGAGATGCCAGGCCTGGCTTCGACATTGTGACTTCGCGGAGCCCTTCAAGGTGTCCTTTGCGAATGCCCCCTTTGATGGTTCTGCTTTGTTTGGCAAGACCGTTCGCAAGACACTTGTCCAGAGCGAGAAGGACGGGAAGACGTTGTCTGCCGTTGGAGTCTCCTTCTCTGCTCTCCAGAGGTCCTTTTCCAAGAACCAAAAGGGACAGAAGAAGATGTGGTTCCAGAAATCGCAACATTCCCAACCTGCTCGGGACAATCAGTCCTTCCGTGGCAGAGGAGGACAGGGAGGACGCCGCCCTAGAGGCAGAGGGGCACCGAGAAATTTTGGGTCCAGAGAATCCTTCTCTGATCGGCCCACGCAACAGCCCTGAAGGGTTGCCCGACTGCTCCACTCTGGAGGCAGTCGGGGGGGGCGCTTCTTGAGGCACTTGGCGGCATGGGAGTCCATCACGTCAGACCGCTGGGTGCTTCAGATTATATCCAGAGGTTACAAAATCCCTATGCTACATGTTCCCAGACTCAAAAACCTCCCCAATGTACCACCCGATCAGAGGGAGGCTGCAGCCGCAGAAATCCAGCAGCTGCTAGAAAAAAAGGCCATCCAGCCCGTCCCCCCAGACCAGCTCGTTTTAAGGTTTTACTCCAGGTTCTTTCTGGTGCCAAAAAGACGAGGGACCTGAGACCAATTCTAGACCTTTCCCTCTTGAACCTGTCGGTAACCAAGGAGAAATTCCGAATGGTCACTCTTCAATCCATTCTCTCCCTGTTGTGTGAGAACGACTGGATGTGCTCAGTAGACCTCAAGGATGTGTACTACCACATCTTAATGGACAGACGATCCAGGAGATTTCTCCGCTTCCGGCTGGGAGCCAGCCACTATCAGTTCAGGGTCCTTCCCTTTGGCCTCACCACAGCCCCCAGGGTGTTCATCAAAGTTTTAGCAGTGATAGCGGCCCACCTGAGACTTCAGGGAATACAGGTCTTCCCGTACCTGGACGACTGGCTCCTGACCGCCCCCAACAAGGCATCTACTCTGCTCAGCCAGAGATTTTTTTCTTCGCCTAGCCCCCCAGTTAGGCATCACGATCAATATGGACAAATCCTCCCTTGCTCCGACACAAGTGATAGACTTCATAGAGGCCAGATTAGATACGAGAAGTCTGCGAGCCTACCTCACACCGGAACGACTACAGAATCTGAGTTTACATGTGCGGGCCATCCTCCACTCAGAAGCTCCAACCGTGGAATTGGTCCTGAGGGCACTGGGCTCTATGGCAGCGGCAATTACACTCCTTCCATGCGCTCGCCTAAACATGAGGGTACTACAGTGGACCCTTCAAGTACAATGGTCCTTTCAGCTTCTTCCTCTCAATCACCCTGTCTCTATCAGCAAGGCTTGCATGAGGGCCCTGTTATGGTGGCTTCATTCCCCAGACCTCCATACAGGTCGCCTCTTCTGCGCTCCATCTCCTCTCGTCACGGTGACCACGGATGTTTCTCGCCTCGGGTGGGGGGATATTGCTCTGGCAGAACAGTCCAAGGCACATGGAATGACACAGAGACCTCCCTGCATATCAATGTTCTGGAGATGAGGGCAGTGCTGTTGGCGTTGCAAGCACTTCACAACTTTCTTCCCGTAGGAACTATTGTGATACAGACGGACAACATGTCAGTTGTCTGGTATATCAACAAACAGGGGGGAACCAGGTCTTACCCTCTCTGCCGAGAGGCCATGAGAGTGTGGGAATGGGCGATCTCCACCAACCGCTTTCTGATCGCAACACACATTCTGGGATGGTCCAGCATTCTGGCGAACAAATTCAGCCGCACTATTCTTTCCCCTTACGAGTGGTCTCTCAACTCCTGAGTAGCGAAGCAGATTTTTGCAAAATGGGGGCAACCCTGCTGTGATCTTTTTGCCTCTCCCTCAAATACGAAATGCGATAACTTCTTCGCCCTGATTCCCCCACCAGGGGAAGCCCCGAGAGATGCTCTGGTGCATGCTTGGCCGCCCAGTCTACTTTATGCCTATCCCCCTCTACCCCTGATGCTAAAGATGTTACAGAAAGCCTCTCGGTTGGGGAGCAAAATGATCCTCATTGCCCCATTCTGGCCTAGACAAACTTGGTTCCCCTACCTGTGGTCTCACTTGGTGAATCCTCCCTGGATTCTGGATCCCAGCCCGGATCTGATCTCCCACCCATCAGGCTTATCGACCCCGAATCTGGACAGCCTGAAGCTGACAGCTTGGCTGCTCCAGTTCCACTCTTAATTAGGACTCCCAGTATCTCTTCACCAGTCAAAGCCATCTTGGTGGCAGCGCATAAACCTTCTACCAGGAAGATTTACCACAGTAAATGGAAACACTTCTCCGTCTGGGAGGAACATCATAATCTGGACCCCTTCACTGCTCCGCTAACATCCGTTTTGGACTTCCTTACCGGGCTTTTTCAGCAAGGGGCTAGCTGTTCGACAGTCAAGGTACAATTGGCAGCCATCTCCCATTACCATGTAGGACACAATACAGGTCCTTTGATGTCAGCTAAACTATGTAAAACCTTCCTCAAGGGTACTTTTCTGCTCAGGCCCCCTATCAAAGAAGCCATACCCCCTTGGGACCTATCGCTAGTTCTTCAGGCCTTGACTGCTTCTCCTTTTGAACCAGCTGCCTCGGCTGATCTTAAATACCTGTCTTGGAAAACAGCATTCCTGGTAGCCATCACTTCTGCGAAAAGAGTTTTGGAACTTCAAGCTCTTTCCGTAAACCCCCCTTACTTGGTTTTTCATCAGGGTAGAGTGTACCTCAGGACCAATTCATCCTTTCTACCCAAGGTGGCCTCAGAAACCAATATCAATCAGTCCATTAATCTTCCTGTTTTCTTCCCTAATTATCAAAATAAAGGAGAATGCAAGCTGCATTCCTTATATGTGCACAGGCAGCTGCATTTCTATATTCATAGGACTGCTGGTCACAGACAATCTGATCAGCTATTCATTTCCTTTGCCAAATTCAATTTAGGTAAAGCCGTTTCGAAGGTCACCTTATCACACTGGATTTCCCAATGTATCCTTCTAGCTTATGAGACTTCTGGGAGGCCCGCACCTCAAAGGGTTTGTGCACATTCCACTCGCTCCATATCTACTTCTACTGCATTCAGATCTAGAGTCCCCTTGGATGATATTTGCTCAGCAGCCACTTGGGCCTCATCTCATACCTTTATTAACCACTACAAACTGGACGTCATTTCCAGAGGGAGAGTATCCTTTGGCTCCGCAGTGCTCTGGAACATCCTTCCATGATGGCCGCCCAAGATTCAGGTAGCTGGGGACTCTGTCCCACAGGTTGCTGACAAATGAAGTCCCTACTCCAGATTAAGAAGTTATGTACTCACCATAACGTTCCATCTGAGTAGGTGGCTTCATTTGTCTGCAACCATCCCCCCCTCCTTCCCCCTGACCTTCAGAAGAGTTAGATGATGGTATTTTTCCTGCCGGGATACCTTTTCAGTTATATAGGAGGGCAAACTTGATCTGAGGTCATTTGGGGTTGGCAGGGGATTATGGGTGAGGGGAGGAGCTAGGAGTTCGGATTCATAGCTGTATAAATAGTTGCTGGCTCGGATCCGATATCGGATCCAAGACTCACAGGTTGCAGACAAATGAAGCCACCTACTCAGATGGAACGTTATGGTGAGTACATAACTTCTTATTAAAAACTATTTTTCTGTGGAGAAACTGTATTTTACTTTTGGGGGCTAGGGAAAGTGTTTGAAATGTTTTTTTACTGTGCTGTTGTGGGGGGAGTGACTTTTGTACAACTTTCCTGTTTTACTGATTATTGCTGCTAAGCCTCCCCTGGAAATAAGCATGATTTTTAGCTTGGCCATGGAACAAACTACCAGTCCACTGGTTGGACCCTCTTCCAGCCTCACAAAGAAGAAGTTAACTAATCAGCCTTTCCCATCACAACAGGTCGTAGCCACAAGTATGTGACTGTGCTGTGGCCAAAGCTGGTTCCTCAGACCACTCATCTTTTTGCCTGAATTCCTCTGGTGTTGTCCATGCATCCTGTGTGGCGTTTGAGGTCCCCTTTGCCACTGTTGTCAGTCTTGGAAGAAGGGACAGGGAATGTGGTCTTTTTTAGCCAGAATCTTGTGCTCATCCCTGGGGTGGCTGTTGGAAGTAATAGGTCTATTTGCTTAAACTTGCATGTTAAAAAGAAATGGAAAACTAAACATTTAAATTGTCTTGTACCCGTTTTTCTTGGCAGGAGTGATTTACTGGGCTTTGCTCAGGGTCTTGTAAAGGCTATTAACCCTTTTTATAAGGTAGTTTCTGGTAAAAGAAAAAAATATTCTTTTCCTGAAGAGGTTCAAGATTTTGAATTTGTTGGGAAAATATGTAGGGACAGATGCAGGTTTTTCTCAATTCTGATTCAGATTCAGAGGGTAAGTATGGTATCTGACTTTCCCTGTGAGGGATTCACTTTCTTTGAGGCTGTTTCCAGAATTTACCAGTGTTTTCAGTAGGAGAACACCAAGGTTTCTCAGTCCCTTAGAAAATACTATGAGTTGTTACAACTGGAATTCTTATAACTTTCACCCCCCCCCCCATTGCTGTCGGCATTGGAAGATGTGTTTGCCACAGTCTGTGATTTCCCTGGCAGCCAGCCTCTTGCACCTAAGAAAGAAGTTTGTCAGTCTTTCAAGTTTTTTTATATACTAATCATAGACCTGACCCAGCAGGCATAGCTTTAGTTAATCCATGTGTTGCCAAACATTTTGTTAATTCTACTTCTTCTGACAGGCATGGTAAAACTAATGATAAATTTGGGGAAAAGGTGTATGCTTCTGCAACTTTAATTTTTAGAATTTTGAATTATCAGGCTCTTAGTTTAAAGTTTTGTTCTAATTATAAAAGTATGATGCATGTTTTGGCTGGAGTTTCCTCTTCTGAGGAAAAAATCTGCTTTGTGTAATTAATATTATTTTCCATTTCTCGGGTCACTACTCATTATTTAAAGTGTGTTTATGGCTCTTTAGATACTGCATCTGTGGCTGTTTCCATTGGTACTGTGTTGAGATTTGCCTGGCTGCATTCTCAGAACCTCCCAGAAGATTTAAAAAATGAGATTCTGAATTCTCCATTGGATAGAGATTTGGTCCCCTTGCTGCAGAGGTTATCAGAAAATTTGATGAGAGAGGCAAGCTAATTCAGGGAATGTCTCAGATTTTTCACTCTCCTGTAAATTTTCCAAGGGATTTTCTGCCAGTTTTGGCAAGAAACAATATAAACAGTCTCAGCAGAATGCTGTTAAGCAGACATTAAAAAGGCAATGGCACAGAGGTTCCAAGAAGAAAGCTGGAATCTCCCAGAACTAAGGGCAGTCTAATAAGAGCAGAATGACTGTGTAAGGGATATTGTCTTCTCTCCCACCCTGGCAGTCCCTTATCCCTTCCAGAAAGTCTAAATGTCCATTTCTCTATTTGGCAACTGATTGTTTCAGACAAAGCAGGCTGAAGCTGATCTAGCCAGGATACAGATGGCAGTGGGATGAAATTCCTCCTTCCCCAAGAATTTCTACTCATCCTTCAGACTAAACCCTTCTCTTACCTCCTGCCCTACAGCATATGTTCTCTCAGGGAATAATAGAAGCACTTCCTCCTTCCCATTTGGGAAAAGGATTTTATTCATTAATGTTTTCAGTGTCAAAGAAAAAAATGCCTGGCGACTCGTTCTGTATCTTTCCTTCCTAAACCAGTTTGTGATAGTACCCAAGTTCAAAGTGCTTTCACTTACCAACCTGTAACCCCTTTTTCCTTATTTGAGTTTTTAGTAACCTTAGGTTTAAATGATGCATATCCTCATGTTAATATTTAGACATATTTAACATGTTTATTATAATTTTGTGGCTGGATCACATTATCAGATGATCTTCGTGTTTCACTGTTGCAGTCATTACATTTGGGTTATCTGCTTGCAGTAGCCCTCAGTCAGCTTGATTAACAAAGCCTTGGGTCCTGCATCAGATGCTGTCCCTTCTTCCATGATGTCAGGTCGTCAGGGGTATAAAACATGCAGCCAATGCCATTACATCAGTCTTTCTTGCCGTGCGGTGCCTGAAGCAGAAGCAGTTCGCAAGTGCCGGTCAGCCGACTCCTGAAATTTTAATTTTCGAGTTTCAGAACTGAAGTCTTTAACTAAAGCTAAGTACCCCGTTGGGGAAACTTTTTCTTGCTCCTTACCGATGTCAGTAAAAGTTAATAATTGCATTACTTGTGGAAAGCAAATACCTCTCAAAGATTTTCATTCGTACTGTATTCCTTGCCTGGTCCCTACCACAACGTACCTTGCAGTCAGTTTTGTGCTTTATTTAATCAGCGCACTATCTGTCATTGGTATATTTTTGCCTCTAAATACTTCGGTTCTCAGTTTAATTATCCAGAAATTTCGTCGGTTAGCCATCCAACTACCAGGATTCCGAAAAAACGCAAAGATAAAGACAGAGACAGGCCACCTATGTCCAAAGCTGCCGACGACGCTTCTCCTAAGCCAGTCGACAGTTCGCTTTCACAGCCCCTGATACTCGCTACTTCTGATTCGCAGGCCTCTACTGAGACCCATTCAGAGTCCAGTATGCCATGAGATGCTTCAACAGTGGAACTTGTGGATGTCTCTACTTTGGATGGGTTCGGTGCCGCTGTGCAGGCACCGGCTTCTGAGGGTGTATTCAGGCCTATGGACTTGCATATTTAACCAACACCTCCTTCTTCTTTTAGGCGTAAATCTTGAACCGTGCCTAAGAAACCGATGCCCAGGCCGCATGATCAGGCCTCTAAGCCTAAAAAAACAAATGATAAGAATGGCTGAAGATCTTATAACTTTAATCAGGGGAAGCCAACCTCCCCCTTCTAAGAGACCTAGGACTGAAGTTGTTTGAGTCTTCTGACCAGGATTCTGATTTTTCTGATTCTTTTGATGATCTGGATTTGCCCTTATCTACTTATGAGGATTCTGATGCAGAGGACTGTATTCCCTCTGATTCCCCTCCAGAGGATTTTTCTTTTGGTGAAAACCTTACATACTCTAAGGGAGCATTTCCACTGGGAAAGCCAGGATTTTTCTGATTCAAAAAAAGAGGCTTAAGGATTTCTTACTCCTGCCTCAGCATAGGCCTTTAGTTATACCTCCTGTACTAGACATTGTTGATGATGCCTTTTCGGAATCTAGTTTGGTCCCTGATTCTTTGCCTCCTGCTCCCAGAAAACCTGACAGATATTACAGGGTTCCTGATTCACACAAGTTTCTTTTTAAAAATCCTATTGCGGATCCAGAGACTATTTCACAGGGACCCAAGGGCATTAAGACTTCTACTGCTAAAAATCCTACCCCTTCTGATAGAGACTCCAGGGTGCTAGATAGATGGGGTAAGAAGGTTTACACTTCTGCAACCTTGGCCATTAGGGCTTTAAACTGCCAGTTTCATTTGTTAAAGTGTCAACAACATGTTATTGGGTTGCTTATACAGAAAATGATGTAGATTCCTGACTGGGCTGAAAATAAAGAATTACAGGATTTAATGCATTCTGCTGAACAGATTGGAAAACATACTTGCAATGGTGATTTGATTCATTAGAGGCCTCTTGCAGGGTTGCTGTTACTGGGTCTGTGCTGAGAAGGCATGCTTGGCTTAAGGAACAATCTTTGCCTGATCATGTTAAAGCTAAACTGTTGGATGCTCCCTTAAATCACGACTGCCTGTTTGGCAACAAAGCTGAGGAAGTTCTTAAAAAGATGGAAGATAAAGCTAAATCTATGCAAACTGTTAAAGATTTCATGGAAGTTCAGCCTCCTAGTTTTAGTAGGCATTGGCCCTCTAAGAATTGGTCCTTTCCAGCCCCTTCCAGGTCTTCTCAAGCCAAACCCAGACACAGCCGAATCCCCAGATTTCAGTCCCAGGGGGGACGCGACTAAGCAGTGGGGGATTTCTGCACACAAATCTGGGAGTAGTAAGACTCCTCCCTATGGAAAACTGTCCCAGCTTGCTTTTAAAACTTCCGAGCACTTCCCAACTGAATGCTCCTTTAGGCGGAAAGATTGGTCTGCAGGACAAAAACTGGGAACTCATTACCCAGGACAAATGGGTATTAAATATAGTGTCCCAAGGATACAGATTTCACTTCCCCACGTTACCAACACCAAGTGGGTGGCCAGATCTACCCCCAAATCAGTGGGTAGAGGCCCAAAATCAAGCTCTCTCTCTCTTAAGCATGGGGACTATTCAGTTGGTACCAGAAGAGGAAAAGGGACAAGGTTTCTATTCAAGACTTTTCCTGGTGCCCAGAAAAGGCAATACGTGGCATCCTATCCTGGACCTTTCTTCTCTAAACACAAAATTCAAAATGCTGACTCTTTACCAGCTGCTTCCTATGCTAGGCAAAGATGCATGGTTGGCAACACTAGACTTAAAAGAAGCAAACCTGCACATCCCTATCAGGGAGTCTTGCAGAAGATACATATGCTTCAAAGCAGGCTACATGCACTGTCAGTTCTCTGCACTGACCTTTGGCTTATCTACTGTGCCCAGGGTATTCACAAAGTGCCTAGCTCCAGTCATTGCATTTTGCAGGCAAAGAAATATTCAAATATACCTATAGCTGGATGATTGTCTAATTCATGCAGAAAGCCAGGACATACGTTTGAATCATCTGACCTTGGTTCAAAGGGTGCTGACTTGTCTGGGGTACACCATAAATGAAAAAAAATCACACCTGGTACCCTGTCAACAAATTATATTCCTGGGAGCAAGCTTGAATACAACTTCCCAGATGGCTTTCCTCACGCCAGAGAAACGGATTCATTTGACAACCTACTTCAAACAAGTGGCCACAAAACCCCAGCTATCTGCAACATAAATACTGCAAGCCTTGGGGTTCATGGCCTCCTGCATTCTTCTAATTCCATATGCAAGGCTGCATATGAGGAAACTACAACGGTATCTCAAAAGCCTATGGTGTCAGCATTCACAAGATCTAGAAGCAATGATTCCTATCGTACCTTTCCTACGCCTAGAGTTCCTTTGGTGGGCAGAGGCCTGCCACCAAAACAGGGGACTACCATTCACACTACCCCCTGCCACCCAAACCTTAACAACAGATGCATCAGACTATGCATGGGGGGGCTCACCTGGCAGGGAAGTGCATTCAGGGCAAATAGAACCCAAGAAAAATGCACCTGCACATAAATCAAAAGGAAATGTTAGCTGTACAGAATGCTCTGACAGCCTTCAAGGACCACATTCTTCCAGGACAACTAATGGTAAAGACTGACAACACCACTGTCATGTGGTACATAAACAAGCAGGAGGGTACACATTCTTACCCCCCTCTGAAGACTAGCCATGGCATTGTGGAACACAGCCTTGAGCTACCAAGTGAATCTACAAGCTCAGTTCCTGCCAGGAAAACTAAATACACTGGCAGACAAACTAAGCAGAAACTGAGTGGAAACTAGAACCAAGGATTTTCATGTTGACAAGCAAGTGGGGGAGCCCAGATATAGACCTATTTGCCTCCCCCCAGAACCATCAATTGGACAAATTTTGCACAAGGATTCCCCACAAACTAGCTTGGAAAGTAGATGCTCTATCCTTCAGATGGAAAAACCTATCAGTTTATGCCTTTCCTACTCTGCCTCTGCTCTCCAAAGTACTACCAAAGATCAAACAGGACAAGCCAAGGACGATTTTAATTGCACCAGACTAGCCATGCCAACACTGGTACCTCCCTCTTACGCAGTGTGTCACGCTTGGCCCCATGGCACCTGCCTCAAACTCCTTCCCTGTTGTCTCAGCAGGAGAACCAGATTCAGCACCCTCAGCTGCAAGCCCTGAACCTAGCAGCCTGGCTAATTACATGATCTCTTTTTCATCCCTCAATAAATCAGTGATGGATACCATTTTAGAGGCAAGGAGGCCTAGTACTAGAAAATCTTATGCTGCAAAATGGAAAAGATTTTGTGCCTGGAATCAATCTCAAGGGATGAGTGCAGCAGTGCCTAATTTACCTCAGATTCTACAATACTTGACTCTGATGCTTCATAAGGGCTTGTCCTTTTCCTCCTTCAAAATTTATGCCTCAGCCATTTTAGCTCATTACAGCACAGAGCCTCCCCTCTTCTCTCCCTCACTGCTCAAGCAGTTCCTCAGAGGGGCCAAAATTTAAGGCCACCCAGGAGAGCTCCAACTCCAGCCTGGGACCTTAACTTTGTGTTGTAGAAATTCACTCTTCCTCCTTTCGAGCCAGCTGCTACTGCAGATTTAAAATACATTTCCTGGAAAACAGCTTTCCTTTTAGCAATCACTTCTGCAAGAAGGGTATCTGAATTACAGGCCCTTATGGCAGTGGAGCCTTTCATCATCTTTCATGCAGACAGGGTGTCCCTCAGAACCAATCCCTCCTTCATGCCCAAGGTGGTATCCAGTGTTGCTCTTAATCAGTCCATTCATTTGCCTACCTTCTTTCCTAACCCACAGAACAAAGGGGAATGGATACTGCACTCCTTAGATCTGCACAGACGACTTAGATTTTACTTGGACAGGACTAAACCTCAAAGGAAATCTGGTGGTGGCATTTGCTGCAGGGACAGAGGGGAAAGCTATTTCAAAGCAAACCATTTCAAAATGGATAGGCCACTGCATTCATTTCTGCTATAAGCACCATGGAAAACCTATCTCGCAGGACATCAGACCCCACTCAACCAGGGCTGCATCTACCTCCAAAGCCTTTCTCAGGGACGTGCCTACCAAGGACATTCTAGAAGCTGCTACCTGGAGTTCTGTACATAATTTCACCAAGCATTATCATTTGCCAATTTTCTCTAAATCCAGAGCTGGCTTTGCCACTGCAGTCTTGCAGGGCCTTATAGCTGGTCCTAATTCTATTTAAATTCCTCCTCCCAACCTTAGCTTTGGGAATCTACCCAAATGTAATGACTGCAACAGTGAAACATGAAGAACATAGTACAGTTGTGTACACTTACCATAAATTTAGATGTTTGAGTGTATTCACTGTTGCAGTCCTGGTTACCCTCCGTCCAGCCCCCTTTCTTCTTTTGGCTATACCTCTACTCTCTCTTACTATGCTCAAAAAGCTTTTTGGTGTATTTGCTTTTTTGTTGGAGGTATATCCTTGTAATTATAGATTGAATTGCTTTCCATTAGGGGGGCACCTGACATCTGGGGCAAGAAAAACTGATGGAATGGCATCGGCTGCATGTTTTATACCCCTGCCGACCTGACGTCATGGAATAAGGGACATCATCTGATGCAGGACCCAAGACTTTGTTAATCAGGCCGACTGAGGGCTACTGCAAGCAGATAACCCAAATGTAATGACTGCAACAGTGAATACATTCTAACATCTACATTTATGGTAAGTGTACACAACTGTACTTTCTCTGCTTTACACTTTGGGCTAGCCACTTAGTCCATTGCAGGTTATAGAGTTTTCACATTTTTTCTGTATTTGGATGACTTGCTTATGTTTGCAAAGTCCTTTTCAAAGTGTCAGAAATCTCTTACTTGGATGAGAGATCTGCACAGCCTAGGATTCCAAGAGAGCATTCAAAGTCTTTTTGGACTCCATCACTCACGATTGTGTTTCTGATGTGTCTGCAAGATGCCTTATTGCAAAGTGCTTTTCTTTCACAGGAAAAGTAGTTATAGATTTAGATCTGTTCCAGGGATTTTACACTCAGACTTCAGTTATTGCAGGGGAATACCTCAGGATTCTTGGTCTCATGGCACCTATGATTCTCATGGCACCTGTTGCAAAACTCCACAAGAGAAATTTCAGTAGTATCTGAAGTCTGTTTGATCCCAGCACCGACATCCATTATCTTTTCAAATTCTAATTCTGGGATTTGTGAAAAGATAAATCACTTGGTGGATACATCAAATATCCCTGAATTCAGGTCTCCCCTTCTGTTCCAAAGCAGTCAGTAACTACAGACACCTTGAGGAGCTGTGTTAAGGGGGATAATAGTGCACAATATCTGTGACAACAGACAGACAAAACTCTTAAATATAAAAGAGATACTAGTTTTTAGCAAGGCTCTCATCTCAACTTTCTGAATAATTTTTAGTCCTCGGACCTCTTCAGGTAGTTGCACATAATTCCATAGTGATGTGGTACACATAAACAAGAGAAAACTAGATCTCACTCCCCTTTTGCAGCCTAGCCATGTTAACATGGGATATAGCTTTATAGTACAGTCTCACTCCACAGGCATTCTTCATTCAGAGTAAAATTGTGTGGCAGGTAAGCTGAGCACGACAAAGAACAAACCCTCACAAATAAAAACCGCATCAGGGGATCTTCCAAGATCTGAACTGTCTGTAGGGAGTTGCTCAGGTAGACTCTTTTGCTTCCTTTCTGAATGATCAACTGGCAAAATTCTGCTCCGGGACTCCATGCTTGAAGGCCTGGAAAACAGGCAGCTTTTCTTTTTCTTGGGCAGGAATGGTTTTCTATGCTTTTCCATCCTCTCCATTGATATCCAGGGTACTTCTCAAGGAATTGAAGGAATTTCTGAAGATCATTGTAGTGACTCCCTTCTGGTCCAAGCAGCAATGGTTTTCCCTTCATTTGGAATTGGCCAGGGGCAATTACCACAAGCTTCCTCACAGACTGGATTTACTCACACAAGAACTGGGGTGTTTGATACATCCCAACCCCAATCTGCTGCAACCAACTGCCTGGATGATAGGGTCTTATCATAATTCCATTTAGGCACATGTTTACTGAGGACATGCAGCAAGTACTAATGGAGGCTAGAAAGCCTGCTAATAGAAAATCATGTATAAGCAAATAGAAATGGCTTTCTTGGTGGTGCCAACAAAACAACCATCACCCATTCAGGGTTAGTGTTCCTCTGATTTTGCAATATTTTTGTAAGTTGCTGTCATATGGTCTTTCTTATTCCTCCTTCAGGGTTCATTTTTTGGCCATCAGAGTTTATTTATCAGCCATTTGAGCATGTCTGCCCATGGATCCCCCTCTTTCAACGCATTTTCATGTCAAAATGTTTTTTGAAAGGGGTGCTACATAAGACTTCCAAGAAAACCAGTGGCTTTCCTTTGGGATCTTAATTTTGTGTTAGAGAAGCTAACACTTGCTTCATTTGAACCAGCTTATTTGGCTGACTTGAGGTTCTTAACATGGAAAACAGTTTTACTGATCGCTCTGACCTCTGAAGGAGTAATACTCAAGTTGCAGGCTTTTATGGTGGGTCAACCATACCTCATTTTCCACAGAGACAGGATTTCTTCTTCCATGCTAAACTGGTCTCAGAGTTTACTTTAAGCCAAACTATACGTCTCCCCATGTTCTTTCCTGAACCCAAAAATGAGAGCAAAAGAATACTTAATACTTAGGATGTCAACAGACAGCTCAGGTACTACATTGACAGAACAAAATCTTTGAGAACTTCCAGTCAGTTCATTTCTTGTGAAGATGAGGAAATAGGGATAACCTGTGTCAAAACAGACTATTTCCAAATGGTAGTCTCAGGCTATTACCTTTTGTTATTTCCACCACAACAAAATTATTCCAGGCAGGTTCAAGACACTCTCACTACCAGGGCCCAGGCTTCATCTATGGCTTTTTGGAAAGGGTTGGACTCGAAGAAGAAACTAGAAGCAGCAACTTTGTTCCCAGTTACAAAGCTCTACAAACTAGATTAATTTTCCAAGTGTAGGTCAGGCTTTGCTAGGACCATTCACCAGGAGATCTGGATCCTTCCTCTTCCACCTGCCATATGCTGTAAGCTATGGTAGTCTACCTGTATTGCTTAGCCTACTGCAGCCGTGATCAATATGAATATAGTACAGTTGTGTAAGTGAACTTACTGTTATAGATGCTTGAGTGATCACTGTTGCAGAAGCCACTCCATCTTCTTTGATTTTAGTATATTTTTTATGCCTAGATGTGGACTGTTGTTTTAGCTTTTTCCTGGCAATGTGTCAGGTCTCCGCTTCCTTCACTCATTTGGCAAGAAAACTCTGAAAGGCTTGACACCCAAATCCATCATTACGTCAGCCCAACTTGATCTGTCTGACTGTTTGGGTGCATGGATGGTGCCATAAAGCTTTGGATGCTGGCTGACTGTTATATTCTGTGCAGGATATAACCCATATAGCTTAGGCTGCTGCAGCAGTTATCAAACATCTACTGTCATAGCAAGTTTACTTAGAAAACTGTCCTTTCTTTATAGGCTCAAAAAAGTTTATGAACTTCTGTCTTATTGCTGGTATTTTATATTTCTCTTCTTTGGAGAGAAGTAAGAGAGCTAAATATCTCTGTCAGTTAATCAAGAGGCTTAAAGCTATGAGCCATTAAAGTGCTTCTGGTAGTCTAGGATGATATTATATCAGCCTTCATTTGTCTGCTGTATGACTCTGAACAATTCCCTTTACCAGAAAGTGCTCCTGGGCTGAATCTGGAAAAAAAGGTCTGTACTGATCAGTGCTGTACCTTACTTAGCAAATGGAAATAAATCTTAAAGGCTTCTTTCCCATTGACTTGCAGGATGATAGCATAGTGCATATTTTTAGACTTCTCTGCCAGTCTTCTTGTAGCAAGGACTACATCAAATTTCTACATCCAAAACTTCTAGTTTTCTGTTAATTGTCCTTGTATGAGAGGTTTAGTGGTGGTTGCATCAGGACCATTTGCCATCTTAAATGGTACTTTCGTACTTCCAACCACAGAATTCTTTAAAAAAAGTATCTCTTCACTTCTGCATATATATATCGTATTCCAGATGCATGTTTCCATTTGTCATAATGCATGTGATATTTGTGGATTTGTCAGGGTGGTATGTAAACAACTCTGAGAGACTGAGCTACATCCATTGAGGTCTTTAATGATACTGAAGACTGTAGATGAAGGTGTTCCACATGACATGAAACTTGCAAATAAAGAAATAACTCCCAAACACTAAAGGTGATCTGTCACAAAAACAATCAATATTGGCAGAAAAAAGACAGAAAATCCACCCAAGGATGGCCAGTCAACAAAATCCACAAGTGTTCCAATTAAAATGTAGTCCTTTAATACAAATAAAACTTCAACTTGAAAATAAAATGAAAAATAAAAAAGCTCAAAACTGTCCCTTGAAGATATCCGATAAGCGCTTTCGACTGTTGTCTTCCTCAGATCGTATAAGACGCTGACTTCCATTTCCTTTTATATATGAAATTCTATACTGTTTGACCAATCGCCATTGATGAATACTTAACATCCAATCCTATCTTGTGATCTCAAGATTAATTTGCATGTAATCAACTCTATGCTTCTGTTTCCCGCCTTTGTTGAGTATGTAAATTAGATGTTTCAGTCCTTCATTTTGATTGGATGTATATTGTGTTATTGATGATATTTTGAGCAAAGTGAGTATTACTCTTCCATTTTCCTTTAATTCACAAGACCAATAACAGGTGGCGCTGTTCTAAATGATGTAGTATCCATAAGTAAATAGAAGCATTCATAAACACTCCAAATATTAAATCTTCGAAGGAATTTGTAAATATAACTTTCTATTCATTACAATGCTATGCAGGTATGATGGATCTTTACCTGCATAATCAAAATAATGCCACTTGAAATTATGGAATTACAATAAGTATCCTTCAACTAAATTATATCACATTTCGAAAAATACGACCAATGTCTGCTTCAGATGTTATCTCTAAAATACCAAAGTCTATTGTACATCATTCTATATAGGAAAAACTAACCAATGCTTCAAAAGAAGGGTGCAGAGACATCAATTGGATATTAAGAACAAGGAAATACATAATGCGTTGGCACAACATATTGTTACTAATAAAAATCACAAGTTTCTATTTAAAGTCATTGATAGAGCTTTCTCTGGTCCACACAAAGGGGACATTGAGACTTTAACAGAACTGAAAGAAACAAAATGGATTATTAACCTGAGGGCAGATCAACCCCCTGGTTCAAATAGCATAGTCCCCCTTAAACCTGTTTTAAAGAACAGAAGATGTAAAGTGTAGTTAATCCACTGTGCCATCTATGAATTTACAACTTTAAAGTCAACTGACAAAGACAATACTATGTGAGCATTATCTGACTGAGACCAAAGTCATTTTTCAGCTTTTGTCAAAGGACATTTTATTGCCCGCTTATTGGCCAACACCATCTTCTTCATATCTTTATTAATAAAAGGAATACATCCCTATATTAAGGAATGAAGAGAATATAATTATGAAAGTTACTTTCATATTTAAGAACAGAAGAAGTATATAACAACAAAATTATTGCGCCATCTATATGACAAACCTGTAATTTGAATTTTGTCTGACAATAGTAACAACAAGTGAATTTTACTTGATTAATACCAAATTTATTCTGGCCATTGTTAAAGGATATTATACTGCTTGCTTATCGAACAACATCATTTTCCTCATATTTTATATATTTTTATTGGTAAAAGGAATGAACTCTTACATTAATGATTAAATGAAAAACAAGATCATGCTACCAATGGTTTAATACATGTTGAAGTCACTTTCGGTGACAAAATCAAAGTTTTTGCTGTTAGTTGAAAGAACTAAAATATTTATGAAAAAAAGGGAAGTACTTTCCCTCATTTGCTTGAAAGAGATTGGAAAATGAACAGTTAGCGTTGCCATTCTATCCACACGCTTTCGTGTTTTTGGCAAGACTTTGTATTTTAGAGATAACAACTGAAGCAGACATTGGTCGTATTTTTCGAAATATGATATAATTTAGTTGAAGGATACTTACTGTAATTCCATAATTTCAAGTGGCATTATTTTGATTATGCAGGTAAAGATCCATCATACCTGCATCGCATTGTAATGAATAGAAAGTCATATTCACAAACTTCTTCGAAGATTTAATATTTGGAGTGTTTATGAATGATTCTATTTACTTTGGATACTACATCATTTAGAACAGCGCCACCTGTTATTGGTCTTGAGAATTAAAGGAAGATGGAAGAGTAATACTCATTTTGCTCACATTATCATCAATAACACAATATACATCCAATCAAAATGAAGGACTGGAACATCTAATTTACATATTCAATAAAGGCGGGAAACAGAAGCATAGAGTTGATTACATGCAAATTAATCTTGAGATCACAAGATAGGATTGGATGTTGTTAAGTATTCATCAATGGTGATTGGTCAAACAGTATAGAATTTCATATATAAAAGGAAATGGAAGTCCCTAGTGTCTTATACGATCTGAGGAAGACAACAGTCAAAAGCGCTTATCGGATATCTTCAAGGGACAGTTTTGAGCTTTTTTATTTTTCATTTTATTTTCAAGTTTTATTCGTATTAAAGGACTACATTTTAATTGGAACACTTGTGGATTTCGTTGATTGGCCATCCTTGGGTGGATTTTCTGTCTTTTTTCAGCCAATATGACATGAAACTAACTCATTAACACTTATAGTAATGTAACCCATAAATAATACTATGTATGTGGCTGTGTGGCATAAATTTATCATCTGAGCAGGCCGTAGTGTATTAGATGCTAACTTGTGACTATTAATATGTTACTGGAGTATCCTTTTCATGTGTACAACCAATCCTTAGCCTTTTCATTCATTAAAAGAGCATATATAAACCCTCTTTACAGTGCAGCGTTCTTTTTCAGAAATGTTTGTGTCAATTTGCTTTTCTTTTTGATGCTACTTGTAACACCCTTGTTTATTCTGTAAAAGTTCAGCTTTATGTTAAAGTCTAACATACAGGAAAAAGTATGGAGGGATTTAGGCCCCAAACTTGCAGACAATTTTACATGCTCCTCTAATCCACTTAAATGCTAATAAAATAGGCTTTGCATCCGTATGCATTTTTTTATGAACAGTTGGAAGTATAAAACCTGGGCATTACTGGCTGATAGTAATCCTGAGGGAATTACCATAAAGTAAATATTTTATGAGTAACAGGGCAAAAATATGAAAAAAAAAATCAGTTAACTGTGAGGTGTGCATGTGGTTTTGTGTTATGATCTGATATTACTAGGCTAAAAAATTTATTTCTTACTAAAGGTAACAAATTCTATGAGAACGTTTAACACCCAGACACTAACATGCCAGTCTTCCTATATGTCCTTTCAACTGTACAAGTTTTCAATATGGAACAGTTTTTAGTTTGTGCAGTAGATGGTATGTAAAGTATCTTTTAAGCAGTCCAGATTCCTGCCTTTCTCTTTCATAATGAGGACCATTAGCAAAAAAGAGCTTCTAATTTCTTTAAAAATATCCATCAGCTTAATTTTTATTGGGCTCGAGCAAAACCTTGCGACACCCCCCAACAGCTGTCTGTCTATCCTCGGTACATATTTGGCATGTTTGTGCTTATGCATATATATATATATATATATATATATATATATATATATATAAAATGTGTGTGTGTGTGAGATAGTAAACTCTGATGTGCAGAAGCATTGATAAACATTATATCGATGCCAGCAAAACAGCAATACATTTACCCAAAAAAGAAACTTGCCGAAGTTGCACTGATTGCAAAAGAAAATCAGTCTACTTTTATGCTTGGCGAACAAAAAGAAAAAAAGACCACTATATAACAAGCACACTTGTGGATGCATTGTGGATAGTGGTACCGTTAGGGGAAAGGGTTTTTCACAATATATTGTGAGGGGTGCGGTTAGCACACACCATCTTACTCATGTGCTAACTCTAATCATTACTCCAATCCTACATTGTTAATAAAATCCTTTCTGTGACCTTACTACTAAAAGAGACTCACACATGCACTCACATATGCATACATGCACTATTAACACAGTAATACACATACATATGTACAGCACAAAAATCTACCTCCTTACTAACCTTTACTTTAAACCTAACTTGTAAAGTCTCGTGCATACTCACCCCAATGCCAAAACGTTGTATATCTCCACAAGTTTTGGCCTTACCATGCACTCCCATTTACCACAACCACATGCACATCTCATTTAAACAATATTCAATGTTTCTTCTTTCATTTAATCCTGCACTAGTTAAGGAGTGCTTTTGACAACTGTTACAACAGAAATATCTGTTCACAACATGTGCATTTGTCAACTTTGACTTTTTTATTTGTTTTTTTTTCATTTGACTATTCCATAACTTGAGTGTTTGTGTTGTGGCTTTATTAACAGCATTCTTGAAGGCTGGTAACAGTGCCTTTTGCTTCACAGACTAGAGCGTGTCCCTAACAGAACAGCTTAGCAGCTTCTCGCATAGTGCTTTTTAAAACTGCAGTATTTTTTCTTTTGTCAGTTAATACCATTCAGGAGTGCATCATTTCTTAGGGAAGACACTTCTGTAATCTGCAAGGGGCTGAACTGACTGTAATCCTCGGTAATTTAAAAGAAAATCAAAAATTTTAAGAGGGATAAGGCAAAAATATAAGTAAAATCTGGAACAGTTGTGAGGTATGTACACGGCTGTACCATCACAACTTTATTTTCTATTTTAACCCTTGGACCATGAATCCCTTTTTACAGTCGCCTTGTTATTACCTAAGAAGGTATCATATCTGTGGTTCCTGATGCACGAACCCTGCTACATGCGACAGTCCCATAGTGAGGTTTTGTGAGTATTGGCATCATCGAGCAAGATGAACAAGCAGTGCTGAGCTGAAAATTACAATTGAAGTTTACAGTGGGGAATGGGGAGAGGGAATAATGTGAACCCAGAAGTCTACTTCGGGGTTGTATATTGAAGCCTATGACCTGGAATGGAGATCTAATAATGGTTTGTGTGGTCTTTTCATCTTCCCATATTTGGTGTTCATTCATGAGGGGGGCTCCTTTTTGTCCATCAAGAGTGCTGTGTTGCTCTTCATCAAAAAAGAACTTGGGTGATCACCTGACACAATCCTGTTTATAAAGAGATGCACAGTGCTACCTGATGCAAAAGGCAATCTCTTGCTTTTGGTTTATTAGGAAAAAGCTAGATTGCAAAAAACAAAAAAGTCAGGACTGCAGGTGGTAACTTTTTCATATACCTCCTTCTGACATATACCTCCTTCTGAAATGTTTTAAGTGAACACAGAACTGTACATGTTTACTGCTACATTTATAATATATTTGTTTCTACATCCTGTTTCACTAGCTGTGATTAAAAAAACAGGTACATTATTTCTGTTTTTGACAAAAGTGACTTAGTGTTTTAGGTGGTGTAACATTTTGATCAGCTGCCGAATGGTCTGGCCACTAATGTGTCATCTCCCATCTACTAATCACCTTATTCTTTCAGACTTGTATTAGAGGGTGACTTTAAGTGTAACATTGTGCACTGTTTTCCTTGCAGGGTGTCTTTGTTTTTATCCAAGATAAGACCATTTGCACGGAGTTCAGCTGTGGCTTCCACATATGCTGAAGAGGACATTGAAGAGCTGCTGAGTCGTGCCAGTGAGCTGATGAACCTTTTAAATCTTCCCAGTATTGCTCAGTTTGTGCTGGCACCATCTGCAGAACATGCCAACCCCAGGTACCACCGGGACACCAATGTTTCACTACCTCTTGCTATGAGGACTATGACTAAATTGCTCCAAAGAGGTACAAACTCTGTACCTGGATGAATACAGCATTTTCAAAAATTAGAAGAAAATAAATTTGTTAAGAATCATGTCACAAGCAGATAAAAATGTATCATTTGTGTTGATAAAATGATCATGATAGTGGACAGGATTACTAATTTTGTATGCAGTCAAGATTTGCATAAATTTTTCCTTAAGAAACATAACCTGCCAAGCTACTGCCATTAAGCACTGCAGCACAAAGATTCTTGATTATATTTATGCTTAAAAAATCAGTGTCTGTTAAGTCAATAGCTAGGTCAATCACTTATCAAAAATAGTTCACATTGTCATTTCTTCCATTGTCTTGTGATTGCTCACTGAATTATGGCACTTCTCTTTTCAAGTAATTTTTAGTGTGAATGTTCAATGGTCTAATTCTGAATGTAAAAGCTGTTACAAGGTCCTGCATTCTGACAATAACACAAAAGGTCTTGATTACCATAGAAAACTGCAGAATGTAATTTTAGGTGAATTAATGCAATTTTGATGACTGGGTGCAGTTTGCTTGCTCTTCAGTGACTCAGAGTTAGGTCTGACATGCCAAACAGGATATCTAGGGTGAATGAGTATACACTAATATAAACTGATTTTTTTTCTAAATTATACTATAATGTTTTCACTGTCTCACACCCATAAATGATCCTTTGTCTCAATGCATTCATGAGGTTAGGAAAATAAAGTAAAATTAAAATAAAGATTAGTGTTTTCTTTCATTTCATTGTGCTGGTTTAATCCCCCCTAACTGCCCTCGCTCATTTCCTGTCATCTGTAATCAGTGGACCAAATAAATTGCAGAGTGTAATAACAAGTTACGTTTAAATCCCCTAAAGCACAGCTCACTGCTTTGGTCTTTCCTTTTAACTGTTGTTTTTTGTAATGTATGTTGTTATATTCTATGACATATATACAACAAACAGAAGCAGTCATTGCAGATCATTCAAACTCTTTTAGAATATAAGCACTTGATATCAAAATGACTTTACCAGTAGAGACTAGTGTAGCCCCTTGTCAGTGCAAACAGAATCCATGTAAGTGTGTATGACTGCCACAGTTAAGCTGCACCATTCACGTAGTAAAGGATGTTATGCTTTAGCTGTAGCTGCCTGTGCTTATTTTTCAGACATTCATGAAAGAACTGTTAACATGTTAGCTTTTAGTTAATTTAAACTCTAAAGAGATGTGTTACCAGTTGGATGTTACCAGGGAGGATGTACTGCTGTTCTTGGGGCTGATTGTTTGAATTTTATAAACCACCAGATTGCAACAGATACATTTTACTAGGTGGAATAAAGTAATTTCCCATGGCACGCAGAAAGAAAAGAACTGTGAAACTCCTTTCCAGATTCTGGTGCACAGAACATTCAGGGCTATAGTAACTTGCACAAAAATGTGACAAAAGCTAGATCCTTCTATTAGTCATGAGGTTGAGCATGCTTGTCTGTTTTCACTATTTAAGACTACTGGGATTGATTTAGGTCCTAAAGTTAATATTAAAAAAAAAAAGTTGTGAATTGGCATTTCTAAATTGTCCGTTGTCATGTATGTGTGTGGGGTGAGTGGGGGGTGCTTGTCTTGCCATGTGTTGATCTCCGATCTCGGATGATTGTATTCTTGTGCCCATTGAGTGACAGCACAGGACTGAGTGGTTAACTACAGAATAAATGAGTGAATAAATGAAAACCCACTATAATTAATGAGTTACTAATTCAATTAAACTTATGCTACCCTTTGCAGTCCTATTTAATTTGAATGAGTTAATTAACAATTACAAGTTTACAGGACAGTTCCATGATGTATTGACAAGGCGTTCACTGCGCTGGCCAGGGCTACAGTGTAGCCAGTGTGCTTTGAGTCATTAGAGCAAGAGCAACTAAGAGCAATAGGCCTGCTCACTTCTCTCAGGGCGAGATTGTGGGCTGGGCTCTGTACATAGCTGTCTCTTGGTGAGACCGGCTACAAAAAATAAGAAAACATGTACATGTGCAATATTGTTCATTGATGTGTCTGTGTAAGAATTGCATGTCATTATCTGCTTTTCCTCAGGCTCTGTTAGGGTCTGTATAGGACTTCTTTGATTTCAGTATCCTATCCTTTTGACTTTGCTTGTATCTTGAGTCACCCTTTGCCAGTGACCCAAACCTTGCAGGCATTAAGACTTTTTACTTTGTGGAAGGAAGACCCACTTGACAAAGGGTCATATCAAAATATTGCCTGGTGTGTTAGAAATGAGTGAACTATTAGAAGTGCAACTAAGTCTGAAGGCCAGTTGTGAAGGGCAGAAAGGGGAAAAAGTAGAACTCTGCAATGTACAAAACACCACTTCAGGAGGTGATATGTTAAGAGCCACACCTTGTGTAAACAGTAGAAGCCCCTTCTGGCACTGGTCCTGCTGGCTTATTCTTCATTGACGGCAGGGATGAAAATGTTATGGTTAAAACAGCTACTGGTAACCAAACGTAATAAACACGAGTTGTCAGACTAGCTTCCTTATCACAGCCAGTAAAGTAAGCATTAATATGTGAACAGGTTTCTAACTGAAAATCATGGTCTCAGATCTGTGCATGGTCAGTTTTGGAGTTCTGACCTTTAGTTAAAAACTAAAGCACATTTTAATGATTATTTCACAGTTACACTTTGATAAGGTAATTGAACAAATGATCAGAATGTTGGAAATTGTAGTTTTTTTTACACCTAAAACATGACTTTGGATTATTTTGTTAGGTTTAAACATATTAGATGCAGCTAGATCATTGTAGCAGAGCATACAGAGAACTCTTCTGTACCACTGTTATTTGTTTTTACATATTTTGCTGAAACTCTTTAATAGTACCCCTAACTCTGTGTCAGCTGCTGCTCATTTTTGCCCTGCACTCTGTGTTCCTCAAGGGGGGGGGGGTAAGATTATCCCTTATTGACTTCTTTAAGAATTATTAGTGTTGTGTATCTGCTCTTTGTTTTGTTAATTTAACATGTTCTCTGTGTTAATTTGTGTGTTTCTGTCTTGCCTTTTTTTTTTAAATATCTCCTGCACCCCAGACTTCATAGTCATGATGGCATTGGTACAGAGCAGAGGTCTGTAATGTCTGGGCTTACAGTAACATACAGTTCTTTGACTACACTTTGCATTTCCATGATGAGTTAAAGTATGGGTGTGTATAGCAACATTGTTAAAATGTTTATATGTAAATTATTTGCACATCTCGGGGCAGACAGATCAGGATATGAGGACTGTCTGGGCCCACATGGGTGGGGCAATAGGAATAAAGAAGGAGAAGCCATTCTAGACTTCTGTTTTGGCTTATGGCTTGATAGTAGCCAACACATGGTTCAGAAAGAAACACAGTCACAAGATCACATACAAGAGTGGTCAACATGCAACTCAGGTAGACTTCCTCCTAGTAAGGAAAAGGCACTGGGGCAGAATCCATGATTGCAAAGTCATCCCCAGTGAAACAGTCGGCCCACAGCATAAACCAGTACTTGCCACAATCAGCTGCAAGCGGTTGTCAGAGAAGGCTTTAAGGTCAACAGAGACCAGGCTGAAGACCTGGAAGTTGACTGGAGAAAAATTACAACAGTTCAAGGAATTATACCCCAAGAAGAGGAGGAAATAGGTGGAGTTGAAGAAGAATGGCAGCATCTAAAAACAGCATGTGTTAGGACTACAGAAAAAATATGTGGCCGAGACAGGTATGGAAATAAGGTACACAAGGAAAGCTGGTGGTGGAATGCAGAAGTCCAGGAAGTCATCTAAAGAAAGGAGGAGTGCAGTAAGAAGTGGGAGATAGAAAAGACTGACCAGGCTAGGAAGGAGTACTGGTTGTCTTAACAAAGAAGCTAAGAAAGAAGTTGCAATAGCAAAGAATATGGCATCAGAGGCACTGTACCAACATCTGGAAAGTGACTCAGTAAGGGGCACAAAGAAACTATATCAGCTTGCAAGGCAAAGACAGAAAGATAAAGAAGATAGTCAGGCACCCTTCATAAGGGATGCCAGCAACAACCAGCTCACCATCCCAGAGAGCATCAGATGCAGATGGAAGGAGTATTTCCAGCAGCTCCTGAATGAATACCCCCCAGAAGTTGTATGCCACAGAAACAGCCTACAATGAGGGAAGAAGAGGAGCCCACCCTAGAAGAAGTAAGAACAGCACTAAGGAAGATGAAGTCAGTGAAAGCAGCAGGCTCAGATGAGGTCACAGCAGATATGATAAAGATTCTGAGTGAGATAGGGGAGAAATGGCTTCTGAGGGTACTAATAGTGTGGAGAGAAAGGCATATCCCAGATGACCGGAGAATAAGCATACTCATCCCAGTGTACAAGAACAAAGGGGACATCCACAACTGTGGGCAGTACAGAGGCATCAAACTACTATCACATTGCATGAAAGTTCTGGAGAGGGTGCTTGATAAATGGATACACAGAGTAGTAGAATGTAAGATGGGAGATGAGCAATTTGGATTCAGATCAGAATGCAGTACAACTGGCCCAGTGTTTGCATTGAGACAGATACTTGAGAAGAAGCTAGAGATGAGGAGAGAGTCCAACTGGGCATTCCTAGACTTGCAGAAAGCATATGACAAGGTCCCAAGAAAGTTGATCTGGGCAGTACTGCAGTGGCTTGAAATTCCAGAAACATTGGTAGAATAAGTGCAGGCTATGTACAAGGACCCAATGACTCAAGTATGAACACTGTTCGGCCTCACAGAGGGGTTCCCAGTGGGTGTGGGTTTACATCAGGGTTCAGCTCTGAGCCCAGTGCTGTTCCTACTGGTGATGGACTACATTAGCAAACAGGTTGGAAGGGATGGATCAACAAAGCTGTTGTATGCAGATGATGTGGCAATACAGGCAGACTGAGCTAGAACTTCAGCCAAGGAAAGGAGAATGGAATGCAAATCTGAAGGCACATGGGATGAAACTAAGCACAGATAAGACTGTGGTAATGGCAGCAAATTGCGGAAATCAGAAGAAGCTGAGAATAGAGATAGAAGGGACAATAGTGGAACAGGTAAACAGCTTCAAGTATCTGGGAGGAATAGTTGAGGAGAAGGATAGTCTGAATGAAGAGGTCAAAGCTAGAATCAGAGGGGCTACAGCCAACTGGCATAGAGTATCAGGTGTAGTCTATGACAGAAGAATGCCAAAGAAGCTGAAAAGTAAGGGTGTACAAGACAGTGGTGTGACCAGTATTACTGTATGTACAGAAACCTAGGCAGTAAAGGCAGAACCATTGAAGAAGCTAGAGGTGATGGAAATGAAGTGCCTGAGAAAGGTGACAGGATGCACACTGTGGAACAGACAAAGAAATGAGGACATAAGTGCAGAAGCCAAAGTAGCTCCAATTGCAGAAAAGATCAAAGAGAACAGATTATGGTGGTTTAGGCAAGTGTAGAAAAGCAGAAGACAATCTGGTAAGTAAGATTTGAGACTGATAGGAAGAAGGTAAGAGGAAGCGAGGACATCCAGCAGAGAGGTGGATGGTTTGTGTGAAAGAAGATCTGCGACAGGCATGAGTGTTGAAGGCAGAAGTGTGTCACTTAATCAAGAAAGTTGGCGACAGTTAACACGATACCCCAACCCCATGTAGAAAATTGGGGAAAAGGGGGCTAATGATGATGATGTAAATTATTTGTTGAAATTAGTAAATACAATTTTTTGCTGCCAAAACTGGGATGTAATGGGATCCTATCTCGCCTACATTCATAACAGATGGGTTTGGAGCTGATCCATCGGCTGCGACTCAGCCACTATACACTAGAATGAAGTCTCTCATTGGCTGGGCTCCCCCTTATCCCAGAATGCACCACACCTGCTTCCCCAGATCTCGTTTGCCGCTTTTCAAGCTGGACGTGGTCTCGACTTGGCTGGAGCTAAGTGTATTTTCTTCACCTTTTTGGTCTTTTTGACTAGGGTTTCTGTCAGTTTTTCAACAAACAGCTGTTTTAACAGCTTTGTGAGCGTTTGTTTCTCAGTTTTGTGAATTTTAGGATTTTATATTTTTTTTCGTGCTTCTAGTATACTGGGCAAGGCCCGTTTAAATTAGAGGGCCTTTGCCCTTTGCTGTGTGTTTTACTTTGGTTGTGTGACTGTTTTTCCTGTTGTATTGGGCTAAGCCCGCTTAAGTTAGAGGGCTTTAGCCCGTACTTTAGTCTACTTCTGTGTACTGTATTGTAGCGTTTTCGAAGTGTTATCTGTTTTTTCTACCTGGTTCAAGATGTCTAAGGAGCAGAAATCAGGGTTTAAAAAATGTGCTAAATGTAATTATAAAATGTCTATCACAGACAGCCATGCTGTCTGCGTGTACTGTTTAGGGCCCAAACATCTACAAGATACGTGCAGTGTTTGTCACGCTTTTTCTTCCAGGGTCCTTCAGGAAAGAAAAAAACAAGCTAATACTTAGAGGTCTTATTAAGCCTTCATTTGAGGAAGCGTTGGCTTCATCTCCAGCTTCTAAAAAGAAAAGGTCGTCGGCTCCGACCAGCCCATCGGGCCCGACACCCAAGAAACATAGATCGTCGGCTCCAGCCAGTCCGTCGGACCCGACATCCAAGAAACATAGATCGACCTCTTCTTCCTCTGCTCCAATGGCTTCGGAGCCGATGGCTGAAGGGTCTGCCTCGGTGCCTCTTTCCTTGGCTCCATTGGTGTCGGAGCCGCAGGTTAGTGCACCGAGAGGCCAATCACCTACTTCGGCTCCTTTGGTTTTGGAGCCGTTGGAGGTGTGCAGCTCAGACTCTTCCCCCTCGGCCCCGGAGCCGCCTTCGGCGCCGACACCTTTACAAATAGTTCCGATCTCGGATCCGATAGTGTTGGAACCTTTTCAGAGCCGGTCCCCTGTTTTATCGGAGCCGAGGCAGAAGTCTTCTCGGCCCCAGTCTGTTTCCTCCAAATCCTCTAGGTTGTCGGATTCGGATTTGGATAGGGTTATCCAGAGGCTGTTCCAGTCCCCAGTTTTTACTAAAATGATCTCGGCTCCAGCCCACTCGGCTTTGGAGCCGATTCCCCATTCCGTGCATTTGATTCCTCCTCCGACCCCCTTGGAGCCATTGGAGTCGGTGCTGGTAGAACGTAGCGGAATCGTCCAGTCGGAGCAGAGACCCCCTTGGAGTTTCTCTGCTCCGACCTTTATTCCTACCCTGTCCTCGGTGTCAGGGTTTGGTACCGGGTCTTCCTCGGTTGGGGCCGAGGGCAACACTGTGGAGCTGGCTTCTTCGATACCCAGTCTTCCCCTCGGAGCATCGGCCGCAGGTATTCCCGGTACTGTCGTGGTCTCTCAGCAAGTGCCCTCTGCAGAGTCTGGAGGTCCTGCTTTTGAGGCCATGAGGAGTGCGCTGGCCATGACCTTGCCGGTTCAGCAAGTTTCTACCTCACCATCCCTGGATCTGGGTACTGGTGCCTCTGGTGACGTTCTTTCCCATGACAGTGGGGCCCCAGGGCCTGAGGATACCCCCTTAGAGGGTTCCCTTCTTCTGGGGGGTCCTTCTGAATCTGCTTCGGATGAACCCCCAAGGAAGAAACTGTGCAAGAGGAAGCACGTTGATTCCCAAGATGAGTCCGTCACTTCAGATACTGACCTCGATGATGCGGAGGGGTCCCCAAAATCGTCCTCGGATGACGTCTCCTTCTCAGATATCCTTGAGATCTTGAGACAGAGAGGCAATTGGCAATCCAAAGCCCCTACCGCTGAGGAGTCAGTCTTTCTCAAGGCCTTCGGGGCCCAGCCCTCCTCCTCCTGGGTGTCTCCACCCTTCGACGACTTGTTAGATTTAATCTCTCTGAGGGTGTGGGAGCATCCTGATACAGTGGAACCGGTGCCTGCCAGACCTAATAAGTTCCTTTCAGCCCCTCCCCAGAAGGAATTCCTCACTAAGGGTGTTGCAGTTGATGCGATGGTGGTGGCATCTGCCACGCAGCAGGACGTGGCAGAGGCTTCAATGTCTTCATCCTCCTAATAAGGACTCTAGGAGCATGGATAGGTACGGGAAGCATACCCTTTCTTCAGCGACCTTTACCCTGCGGTCTCTGAACTATCTCTGTCATTTTACCAGGCTCCAAAGGGACCTCCTCAAGGAGTTAGGAGAGTCTCTTGTGGGTAATCTTCCTGAGGCATTAGCCCAGACCGTAGGCACCCAGATGACTACCCTATCTTCTATAGTCAACTCGTCCATGAGGCTCATTTCCTATGCAGCCGAAGGGGCGAGTAGAGCAGTGGGCACAGGAGTGGCTCTAAGGAGACAAGCCTGGTTACGCTTGTGTCCACTTGCGGAGGCCTTTAAGTCTTCCTTCGCCGACGCCCCTTTTGATGGGTCCTCTCTGTTTGGACCCAAGGTGAAGGACACACTTACTCGGTGCGAGCAGGAGGGCAAGACCTTGACTGCCGTTGGGGCCCGTTTTTCTGCTCCCTCTAGACCTTACCCCAAGGCCCAGAGAGGAGGGAAAATGTGGTTCAGAAAATCCCAAAAGTTCTTCCCTACTCCACCGGGTGATCCCCCCTATAGAGGCAGGGGGGGGGGATTCAGGAAGATGCCGCCCCAGAGGTGGCAGAGGCCCTCGTAACACTGGAGACCGCGATTCCTTTCATGGTTCCTCCTACCCTCAACATCCCTAGGATGTGGCCCGGCTGTGCTTCTCCGGAGCCAGTCGGGGGTCGTTTTGCGAAACACCCACAGGCTTGTTAATCTATAACCAAGGATCAGTGGGTGCTTCGCATTGTAACCGGAGGCTACCTCATCCCCTTCTTCAAGCCCCCTTCTCCTACAAGGAGAATCCCGGAAGTGCCACCCAGTCAACGGGATCAAGCAGCCGTAGAAGTTTCAAAGCTGCTAAGCAAAGGGGTCATCCAGCCCATCCCCGCCGACCAGATCGGATCAGGAACTTACTCGAGATTATTTTTGGTGCCAAAAAGGACAGGGGACGTAAGGCCCATTTTGGACCTAAGCTCATTAAATCGTTTTGTGAAAAAGTCCAAGTTCCGGATGGTCACCCTTCAGTCCATTCTCCCGTTATTGGAGAAGGATGTCTGGATGTGCTCCATAGACCTCAAGGACGCTTACTATCACATTTTGATACATCAAGAGTCCAGGAGTCATTTACGCTTCCGCCTAGGAACCAGTCATTTCCAGTTTTGTGCACTGCCCTTTGGTCTCACCACAGCCCCCAGGGTGTTCACCAAGTGTCTGGCAGTGGTGACAGCTCACTTGAGAAGTCTAGGATTCCAAGTGTTTCCCTATCTAGACGACTGGCTCCTCACTGCCACCTCCAAGCATCTACTGATTCGAGCGCTGATGGCCACAGTAACTTTGGGTCTCTCGCTGGGAATTACTTTCATTTGGGAAAAATCTGTGCTGCAGCCATCTCAGCGTATCACCTTCATAGGTGCAGAGTTAGACACAAAAAGAATGCGGGCATTTTTGCCATCAGAAAGAATTCACGTCCTACAATTTCAGATTCTAAACTTGTTACCCAAATTTCGAGTTCCTGCCAGACAGATACTTCAGTTATTGGGCACGATGGCCGCGACTATTCTCCTAGTTCCGTTAGCCAGGCTGCACATGCGGGTGCTGCAATGGCTATTATCGGTTCAATGGTCGTATCAAGAACTTCCCCTGAACCATTTGGTTCTGATTGCAGACAGTTGTCGTCGGAACCTCCGTTGGTGGCTGCGTCGGTCTAACCTGGACCGGGGGCGTCCCTTCACCCTTCAGCCCCCAGTTGCCACAGTGACCACGGACGCCTCCCAGATAGGGTGGGGGGGTCATTATCTGGACAGGTCTGTCCAAGGCACTTGGCAGGATTGCGAAGCGCACCTTCACATCAATGTCCTGGAAATGAGAGCGGTGCTTCTGATTTTGCAAGCACTTCATCATGCTCTCCCCCAAGGTACTATTGCTATTCTATCTGACAACATGTCGGTAGTTTGGCACATAAGCAGGGCGGAACCAGGTCCTACCCCCTTTGCAGAGAGGCCATGAGAGTGTGGCGCTGGGCCATAGCTACCCAACATTTCTTAGTAGCAACGCACATTCCGGGGAAAGCCAATGTTATTGCAGACAGGCTCAGCAGGACTCTCCTGTTGCCCCACGAGTGGTCCCTCAACAACAGAGTGGCTGTGCAGATCTTCACCAAATGGGGTCTCCCTTGTTGCGACTTGTTCGCCAGCCGTAACAATGCGAAGTACAGAGAGTTCTTCACTCTGACTCCCTCCCAGGGGCAGTTTCCCAGGGATGCTCTAGCCCACAATTGGCCCCCTGGTCTGCTTTATGCCTTCCCCTCGATTCCCCTTCTCCCGAAGGTGATTCAGAAGGCTCTTCATGTAGGGAGCTACATGATTTTGGTCGCCCCACACTGGCCCCGTCAGGTTTGGTTCCCATTCCTTCAGAAGTATGCGGTACAGGGCCCTTGGATTCTGGACCCAGTGCCAGACCTGTTGTCTCATCAGTCGGGACACTCTCATCCGTCCCTCCGGTCATTGCGACTGGCTGCTTGGTTACTCCACTTCCATCCTTAGTTTGAGATAACTCTCTTTCTTCAGAAGTGATGTACATTTTGTCCTCTTCCCACAAGCCGTCCACTGTTAAGCTGTATTCCAGCAAATGGAAAAGGTTTGCCTTTTGGGCCCAGCAGCGAGGCATTGATCCTCTTATGGCCGCAGTTCCGCAGGTCTTGGAATTTCTAGCTTCATTGTTTCATTCAGGCTCTTCAGTCTCCACAATTAAGATTCAACTAGCGGCCATCTCTAATTTTCATGTTTCCGTAGAGCCTTCCTTAATGGCAAACAGACTTTGCAAGTCCTTTAAGGGAGCTTGGCTCCTCAGGCCTCCTATGGCTCCTTCTGTGCCCCCTTGGGACTTAAATTTGGTTCTGGCCTCCTTAACTGCCCGTCCCTTTGAGCCGGCAGCGACTTGTGATATAAAATTTCTGTCTTGGAAAACCGCCCTTCTAGTGGCAATAACTTCTGTTAAGTGGGTTTCAGAGCTTCAGGCTCTCTGTTCTACTCCTCCTTATTTGATTTTTCATAAAGACAGAGTTTCCCTCAGATTGAATCCCTCCTTTTTGCCTAAGGTAGCATCCCCTTTATGCATTCAGCAATCCTTGGAGCTCCCCGTTTTCTTTCCAAATTTTTCTAATAGAGCAGAATATACCTTTCACCAGTTGGATGTTCACAGGCAACTGCGTTTTTACTTAGATAGGACCAGTCACACACGAAAATCTAACCAGCTGTTTGTGTCTTTTGCGGAGAATAGGTTAGGTTTACCAGTTGCCAAAACCACCATAGCCAAATGGATTAAGGATTGCATCTCCTTCATTTATTCCCAGTCAGGCAGAGAGTTACCTTTCCCACTCAAGGCTCATTCTACCAGGGCTATGTAGCCTTTCACTCCAAAGTTTCAATAGATGATATCTGTGCGGCTGCTACTTGGTCTTCTCCGCACACCTTCATTTCTAATTATAAGGTTGATGTGGCTTCCTGAGGCAGAGCTTCCTTTGGTTCCGCAGTTCTCAGGAGTGTGTTCCAATGAGCCACCCAGGATTTAGGTGCTAGGGACGCTGTCCCATCTGTTATGAATGTAGGCGAGATAGGATCCCATTACATCTTTTAGTTATGTACTTACCATAACTTCGGATGTATGGGATCCATCTCGCCTACATTCATGCATACCCACCCTCCTTCCCCCTACTTTTTGGATTTGGAGGAAATATTGCTCTTGCTGAGCTCTTTTCTTGAAGAGCTCTAGTTGGTTACAGTTATTGGTATGTTTTGTTTTTTTCTGTACCTGTATGAATGTATGAAAGCGAACAAACAAGATCTGGGGAAGCAGGTGTGGTGCATTCTGGGATAAGGGAGAGCCCAGCCAATGAGAGACTTCGTTCTAGTGTATAGTGGCCGAGTCGGAGCCGACGGATCGGCTCCGAACCCATCTGTTATGAATGTAGGCGAGATGGATCCCATACATCCGAAGTTATGGTAAGTACATAACTAAAAGTTTTGGTTCGTTGGATGAGGTGTTAAACTGAAATTGCATCTGCCTGAGTTGGTGATAGTTCAGGTAGATGTAAAAGATCACCCAGAACTTATTGGTAAAGAGCAAGAGAAGCTCCCTGCTGCCCTGGCCAAATTTCTCTTAATTAGCCTTAATACCACCTTAGGTGTCTCCTAAAAGGAGGCTTAGTGTGACTAACCCCCAGTCTTCAAGGCTTGAATAAACAAGTATGCATAAATCTGTTCTGTCATTTCTAATCAGAAGTCTGTGCCCACCATGGTTTTCAGATATTTCCTTAGAGAAAGAATTTTCAAAAAAGGCTGTTGTCTTGCTGATCTGTTCTTTTGTCTGCACTTTTAGATTGTATCGCATTGTTTAGTGTTTCCTTTTAACCCTTATGTTGTGTTTTTCCTTTGTTGCACTTGAACACAGCCCATTTGAACCTAGTTAAGGTTATCCTTTGAATAAAGATTATAATTAAATAGCTTTCCAGGGTCCTCCCAGAGTATGCCAGTCCAGAGAACATTCTTTTAAGCAAGTTTGGATCCCCTCCTTTTGACGAGATCTGGATTTGTAAGGCTAACCGACTTCAGTGTATGCCAGAGATTGCCTACTTCACTGTTAGAAGGGCTATAACATTGCAACTAAACAGTAACTTTATTTGTGGTTAGCTTGCTGCATTACTTTCTGTTGCCAACATTCAAAAGAAAAGTTTCAACCAAAACAATTGTGTCTTCCTCATATTTTAAGAATGCATTAGGAAGAAATATGCACTGCTGCCACTTGATTTAGCATTTGTTTATTGGTTGTTCTATTTTATATGTGACATTCGGATTTCAAATATCTAGAGGAATTCTGTATGATTTGTTGTCTTAACTTGTATCAGAGTCTGTGGCGTAGGTCCTTTGTTGTGTTGGTACATCTCATTTTTTTAAATTGTTTGTTTGGCTCCTATTCTTCCCCTCACAACCATTGAACTCCTATACCCTTCTGATCCTCCCAAGCCCTGGTAGCTTACGACTCTGGAAGAGGGAGGTGAGGGAATCCTTCAGAAAATAAGAAAGCTCTGTTTGGTACACTCTGCAACTAAATTTTGAGGACATAGTAGATATGCTTTTTCTCCTTTTTTAAGAGTAGTCTCATGGTAATTATGTTTTTCCCCATTTCACTTCTGTATGTTCTTGTTTCCTTTACTTTGCCTATAAGAAGTCTTACCTCAGGCAGTACTAGGGTCTTCCAACCCTATCTTTCAGGTCATTGTAATGTGCTTTTTACTCTGCTCCTGATGGGATAAGGAGGGGTCATCCCCTGTTGAAGCAGCTGCTTAGAAGATGCCTTTGGAACTTCAACTGTTGGCCTGTTGGGTCGGATGTTTTCTTCCATGAGTCTCTGAGATTCCCTTCAAATATGTAGGGCCATTGTAATTAGTCTTAGCAATCTTTTTTTTCTTACATCTTCTTGTAAACAGAAAAAATGTATTAATTTTATCTTCTTTTGCATATTTATGATTTGATATTTGCACCTTACTCGTTTACATGCCTCTTATCCAAAGAACAACAAATGTAGAGCAGCTAAATGTACTGATGAGCCAAAATTGTTTACATGCCTCTTATCATTATTTAGAGTTGTAAGATTGGTATTTTGAAAATTCTGAACAATAAAAATGCAGTTCATACTATTGATGTTAACACTGTGCTGCTGAGTTGAATGCATCATGGCTCGAGTTATTGTCCAGACAAGATGATTCTTAACAGAACTGCATAATGTTCATTTGGAAGTATTGCATTTGAATGTGAAAATAAGCCTTCTTGCCAAAAAATATATATATTCTCTTATAGACCCAACTGAATGTGATAGAGAGGTATGACAGATGTCTGCATTTGAACAACACTACATAACTCTGTTACTGTTGCATTAAGACTACTCAAGTTATCCTTCAGGGTATTAAGTGTTGACACTTGTGCTAGGTTGCTGTGTCCTGCTCTGATAGAAAATAATAGGTTAGTGACTGCCTTACGTGTACCAAGGACTCCTTCCCAAGTTCAGCCTGTATCAGGCATAACTGGCATCTTTTTTTTTTTTTTACATTTCTCCAATTGTGTAGGTTTTCTAATAACCTTGACAAGAATGGACTCCATTTCCAAGTCAGGGTATGACTAAAGTTCATGGAATTAGCATTGCTTCAGTCATTGATGTTTACCAAGAGTGTTACTCTCTGCTCCAAAAATGTACCCAGAATTACCTCCTATTGCAGTTCATATGGAGTTTACTTGCATCAACGATATAATATATAAATATGTTTGCAAATTATATTTCCTTTTGCTGTTGGAACTCTGTGAGTGAGTTTATTCTAGATTGCTAAAGTTTCTATTTGCATCACATTTTTACAACTCAGATTATGTCCATTAAAATAAATCCAGATCTGCATTCCTCATTCTGGACATGGTATACCAGACATTCAAATGCAGTTTTACAGAGAACTAGGACATTTAGTGAGCTACTGACCAGCTTTTTGCCTTGCACTTAAACCTTTTTATTTTTATTTTTTTTTACTTTTTGTTTTTAATTTGACTAGTCCAACTGGGTATGGTGTATTTTCAGGGGCATCCCAGAGGGTATTCACTGCTACTAGGAATAATTTGACTAAAACAATGAAAACATTCTACTGTTTTTATCCTGTACAGCAAGGAAGTGCTAAGCCACTGAAACACATGGACTGATATCTGTGTTCCAGTGTCTTTGTGGTTTCTGTTTGTGGACCAACATGGCATTTCTTAACATTTTTCTTCCAGTGTGGAGGAAGGTCTGTGTGGGGGGAATGTCGTTGATAAGGTGGAATAAAAGTAAAAGATGGAGGAGAAATTATGATGTTGGATAGCAAAGTACTGGTAGAAGGAAGTGGAGTGCATTAGTAGAGGAGGCTGATTTGTTATGACTCTTGACAATCTACGTTGGATACTTGTTTTTCTTTAGAGAAAGTCAAGAGTTGTTGAAATTGGAGAGGACAGTAAGTATTCCAGTGCTAGTTTGGTCAAAGTTTTAAATGGACTTAGTGGGCCTATATCTTCTATGAGAATGGAGGGAGATGCCTGCTTCAGTGATCTCACAGTTAAAAGTATACTGCATCAGTAATGAGAATGGGGAATTTTGCTGGGAATAAAAGTAAGTTGCTCCCTTTAAGGAAAGAGGTTCAAGTTAAACTGAGAAAATGTTTGGTATGTAATTTGGAACTGCTCGTTTTAGACACTGGATTATGCTGTATCACAGATAAGGCCAATTTTTAATTTGGGACAGCAATTTAATGAAATGTCACTTGAATGTTTGTATTTGCTGTCCTGATTTATAAAAGTTTTTGCAAACAATAAAAGAAAAACAATGACTTGATATTCCAGATTTATGTATTCAAAATCATAAACTGATTACTATTTGTTAAATAGTTTCAGACAGATGTTTTAGAGGACAGTGATGTAAGACATATTTGGAACAAAAATGTGGTGTGTATGAAATAAAAAGGCTGAAAAAACTCAAGAGAATGTCTGATTTTTTTTTAAACAAGAAACGTCTTTATTAAAATATTATCACATAGGCAAGCTTACATTTATATAAATAAAAACAAACCATATTGGCATAATTTTAGATGCAAACATTATACATCACAAACCATATTGACATAATTGTAGTTGCAAACATTATATACATCACTTATTATCTATGCAGTCATTGTCAAACTTTAAATAGCTCATTCAAATCCTGCCTTCTTTTAAACCTCATTCCTCATCTGCATGTATTGTTCCCAAAATTCCCATTTTTTCCTAAGTAATTTATACCTACCATTTTCAAAGGATCCCAATTTCAGTTTTTTTCTCTCTCCTACTATATTCTCTAATTTTAGTAAAGTTGGTTTATACATTGATTTCAATTTTCTAGTAAATGATTTTTGGCAGCCGCCATAATTAGACTCAGCAAGGCCTTAACTATGTCTGGGCAATTCAAATTGTGTATCATAACTCAAAAAAATCATTTCCTTAGTTACACCAATTTGTTCACCCAGTATCTCTGATAGCACAGTCTGCAGAGAATATTTACAGTCTGCCAATTCATTACACTCCCAGAAAATATGTTCCCAGTTACCTCTTTTTTCCATATCACACCTCCAGAATTTGCTGTCTACCTGAGAAAAATTCTTTGGAGTCTACTTGGAGTATAAAAATACTTATGTACACACTTCCAAGCAAAGATCCTAAATCTTCTAGACTTTGCTGCATATTTGGGAGACATACATATATCCTCCCATTGCTTCTTTGTGAATTGCTTATCCAGTCTCTCTTCCCAGTCCTTCTAACCTCCTCTAATTAATTCTTACAGTTATCATGCAATATTTTGTATGTTCTAATTATTCCTTTTTCAATAGCAGCTTCTATTCTAGATTCTACTAAAAACACTACCAGTGCTGGTCTTTCACTTAGGATCCCCTGTTTCTTTCTCTTTGCCTGTACTTGTATATTAATCCTTGATAGGGAAGGCAATCTGTATCCTGCATTCCAAATAAATTATTGGCCTCTTCCCATTCTATTACCTTTCCCCTCTCTAATTATTTGCTCCCTATACCTTGGATTATTTTACCAGTTTTCTCCAATAAATTCCAGCCGCCTCTTGGCCATTGTCTATATCCCTAATTGCAGTCACCCCTATTGGTAGAATCTCCTTTCTCCATTCCCATGTTAGCTTAGTTTTTAAAATACTTTCTGCTACTTTATGAATATAATACTCTGCAACTGAAATGTCCTTTTCTGGTTTTATCAGGTATAAAGTAATCTTCTTCTTCTTTCGGCTTTATCCCGGTTAGGGGTCGCCACAGCGGATCACCTGTCCGCACATTGAATGGCAGTGGAGTTTTACGGTGTCGAGTTGCCAGCCCGGCGCCCAACCTTCCACAGAAGGCACACTCACACGCACACCTAGGGCCAATTTAGAGTGTCCAATCCACCTACAGCATGTCTTTGGGATGTGGGAGGAAACCGGAGCACCCGGAGGAAACCCACGTGACCACAGGGAGGACATGCAGACTCCGCACAGAAGGCACCCCAGCCGAGGATCGAACCGGAGAACCTCTTGCTGTGAGGCGGCAATGCTAACCACTGCACCACCGTGGCCGCCCATCAGGTATAAAGTAATATAATCTGCAAATACAGACAGCTTTTCCTGTCTACCATACCAATTATATCATTGAATTTCTGAGTCTCTCTTATTTTCTTTGCCAGTGGTGCTAAATATAGTGCAAATAATAAAGGTGATTGAGGACACCCCTGCTTTTTTCCTCAACTTAAACAGGAATCATCAGACAAGAACTCACTTAAATTTTTGCCTCTGATCCCTCATATAGCCTCCTAATCAACCTTATAATTTTATCAGGGAATGTAAATGCTTCCATTGCTCTACTCATAAAGTCCCAGCTTACTCTGTCAGATGGTTTCTCTGCATCAAGACCCACCAACAACATTGGTATTTTCTTACATTCTGCTTCCCTCTGGATCATCATTATGTTAATGTTGTCAAATGTTTGCCTCCCCTCCACAAAACCACATTGATCCAAGTCTATCAATTTTGGCATCACCTTTGTCTATATTTTAGCCATTAAAGACATAAACATTTTAAAGTCATGGTTTAGGATTACAGATCTATATCAGATTTTTCCCTCATAGCTTCTAAATCTCCGCAGGAATAGCATCTATTCCTGTGGACTTTCCTGTTGATTGGTTTTACATCACCATTTTTATCTCATCTTCTCCTATCCTAACTGTTAGTAATTGAGCCTCATCTATCTCTAACCTTGGTACATTTAATTCTTCCATAAACATTTCCATCTGTACCATTTTTTGGTCTTCATATTTCTCTGCTTTATATAGACTTTCATAAAATTTCTGAAACATTTATAGTACTAATACAGGATCTCTTTTTGTCTTCCTTGTTTTATAGGCTCCCTAAGCCTGGTGACAACTCTTTTTACTTTCTGTTGCCTGAGTCGTTGTGCTGAAAGTTTTTGTGCTCTGACATTATTATCAAAAAACAGTTACTTAACCACAATATTTCTAAACTCATGCATATTATCGAGGTAATCCTTTATTTTCTGCTTAGCATTCTGCAATTGTTCCTTTTCTTTTTCTGTGACATTCCCCTTATTTTGCAATACTTCAACATCTGTTAGTCCCTCTAAATAATTCTTGTTGCTTCTTAACCGTATCTCTCTCTCTCTCTCTATTTCCATCCTATTTTTAAACTCCACTTTAATTTTATCCTGCTCCCTATCAATATTTTCAGAAGAAATTTCTGTCTTGTCCAATGAATGACTCCTGAATAATTTCCAATACCATTCCTTAAATTCCACTCTTTTCAACAAGTGGGAAAGTGCCAATGTCTCATTTTTATTTCATTATCCTGCGTTTTTATTTTAGTTATTATTGGCACAAGATCTGAAGTAGTTATTGGATGTGTATTGAAACTTTCAATTAAATGCACATGTTCCTGTGAAATGTAAGTTTTATCTAGCCTAGCCCAGTTTTTTATATCTTGTGGAATAATATGAAAATTCACTTTGAACGTCTACTACTGAATTCAAATCTTACATGCTATTTTTTTTATAAATTTCTTCAAAAATCTACCCTCCTGTCTTTATATTTGTCCTTCTTGGCCTGCCAGATACATCTTCCTTACTGAAAATCAAATTTCAGTCCCCACCTATAAGTAATCTTCCCTGGTGAAAACTGATTATTTCTTCCAGAATTTTCTTAAGCTCCATTATAGCAGTTGTATGTGGAATATAAATACATGCCAGTGTAATCTTCCTGTCTCGTCAGTACCACATATCTGTCATTATTTTCATTTTTATCCTCTTCTCTCACTATTGGAGCTCCTCTTGCAATTAATATAAGTACTCCTCTCTTCCTCTGTCCCAAGTATTCTGCTAACAGTCCTGAAAACCTTTATCAAATTCACATGTTTAGTTCTTTCCAAATGTGTCTCCTGTAGCATAGCTATTTACACTCTACATTTTTAATATAGTTCACTACTCTTTTCTTTTGGTGCTTTTGGTGTGTGTGTGTGTGTGTGTGTGTGTGTGTGTGTGTGTGTGTGTGTGTGTGTGTGTGTGTGTGTGTCTGTACATATATATATATATATATATATATCAGATCTATCAGGGAGACCATTCATATTTAAAGATAATATCAAAAGAATCATGTTAAAAAGTCATTGTTCCCACCTTTTATTTGTAACAGCTTTTTTGTTAAATATCTAGTTCCAACTTTTGTGTTACATGCAGACACTAATGTTTGGCAGGTTGGCCTTTTATACAGTTGTTTCTTGTCATATGTTACAAAACTTTTTGTTTTATTGAAAGCCCTCAAACAAAACAAAAAAACAAATACACTCCTCCAACCTGTTAACACACAAAACTATGTACGTCTTCAAATATTGCAGTTTTACCTTCCTAGTAGGAACAATTGTCCCAAACTGACAGACACACTCATAGACTTGCGTTAACCTAAAAGGAAGGTTATGCATGCTAAGACACATGGTATAGCCTGTGTTCTACTAAGTGCTGTCTGGTTTTGTCTTATCTTTATTGCTCTCCTACAATGAAAAAACACTTAAATGCTTTCAAAAAACATTATCAGCTAGCTATTTATTTGAAATAGTTTTAAAAATGTGGTCTAACTTTAGTCACTTATTATATGGTACAGAGATATCAGAACTTTTTCTCAGTGGGTTGTTAGACTTAGCAGCTGTTGGCTTGCCCTAACTGTATGAAATGTATACAGAACAAATATCTGTCTTTCCTAAATGTAATCAGTGCAGTCATAAAATTTCCCCAGAGATCCGCATGACTTGTGTATTATCTTCCTGGGGCCAGAAAACCTAAGTACCAAATGTGCAGTCTGTAAAAATTTAGTTGTAAACTCTTCTTAACCATAGAAATAAGCTCATCTTTAAGGCTTACTAAAAGGGGATACCCCCCACAATGAACACTGTCATCCAGAGAAGAGGAAAAGAAAAATCAAGGCTTGAGGAGGTGAAAGAGAAAGTCCCAGTAATTCTGTCCCTTGCTAAGGTTCCTGGGTCTGTGACTCAATCCTTAGTTTGAACATGGTCCCTCTCAATCCCCCTCAGTATCCCTGACTACACCTCCTCATTTGTAGGCATGGACTAGTCAGGCTATTCAGAATCTACTGCAAAAAGTTTACTTATTAGCTTCTCCTCTGAGCACAAGTTATTCAGATGTTTTGCATTCTTGGCTAATTAGGCCTCCAGTTTAGTGCATAGCCCTGCAGCTCCACTAAACTGGGAAAACATGATGACCAAGTTTTTAAAGGCCCAACTGGAGGTGGGTGTCATGCCAGCCCCACTCTGTAGAGAAGCCAGAAATGAGATCTTGCCCTTCACTTCTACAGATCCTTCCCTGGGCCCAGTCTTGGCATGGGGAGTATTGGGGCCAAACTTGAAACATTTTTTCCTGTGGTACTGTGACTTTTGCTGTGGTGTCAATACCCTTGGCTCTTGTGACATTGATGCCAGTCCCCTTGAAACTAATAGCCCTTGACACTAATAGTCACTGGCACTGAGACTACCAGCACCAGTAATTCCTAAGCACTGAGAATGACCCTGATTCATCCTTGGGATCTTCTCAGTGTCAATGCTTTTGATGTTTAATGCCTTGGTGCTGAATGTTCTCTCAATGGTGTCAGCCCAGGGATCAGTGCCAGGAAATGCCAGGTTCATGGTTTCTATATTGATTTTGGTGTTTGCTTGACACACAGCCTCTGTGTTTTTAATGTTGATGTCTTCACTGACAACCAAGATGGGAGAGATGGTATTGAAGAACTTCAAGTCTTCTTGCCACAAAAAAAGACACATACTATGATGGCCACCCAGACATACACCAACCAGTTTGGCATCCTTAGACATCAGTTCTCTTCCCATCCTGACACAAGACTGGAACATTCCTTGAGTGGCAGATGATCCTAGAAGGAATCTTGTTCGGATCATTTGGACAAGTCCCCCCTCCCACAACTGTACCCAGAAAGAAGTGTAAGAAGAAACATCAGCATCCTCCTTCAGAGTTCCCTGTCCCAGACATGGATCTTGATGAGGGCGAGACTTCTCTAAGTATACTCCATAAGACCCCAAATTTGGGGAAATCTTGATGAAGCAGAGGGGATCTTGGCCCATCGACATCACCTCTTCAAAGGAAGAGATCCTTCAGGAGTCATGTTGGTCCATTCCACCAGCAGCTTGGATAGTAACACCCCCCCCGATAAGATGGTGGGCTTAGTTTGCCAGCATGAATGGAAAGGACCTGACATAGCAGAAGCTATACTCCATAAACCAGACAAGGTTCTTTGGACTCCAATGACAGATCCTACTGGAGCAAGTAATCACTTGTGAACTCAATTGTTGTCCCAACTGCCACAAAATGAGAGACCCCAGAGGATGCTCATGCTGTCCATCCACTGAATAAAGAGTTCAGAGCCATAGAAAGCTGCTACTTAGAGATAGCCACACACATTTGGCGTCACAAGAGTCATTGTTGAATACTATAGCCATGCTGTCCATAAGTCTGTTATGCAGTGCATTAGACGGAGCAGTGAGGGCAGAGGGGTCTGGCATCATCATGAGACAGAAGGGCATGGCTTCAGCTAGCTGGATTCACAGACAAGTTTATAGTGTCCTTTGCCAATGCTCCTTTTGATTAGTTCACATTACTTGGACCAAAAGTTAAAAAAAGAAAAAAAAGTTTCAGCAAAGTGAGCAGGAAGGCAATATCCTCAGTATCACTGGGGTTAAGTTCTCAGCCCATCCAAGATCCTGTGATAGGAACCAAAAGGGAACAAAGAACATATGGATCCAGAAACTCCATACCTTTAATTAGTGTTCCCTTACTTTACTACCTGTTTCCTTACCTTCACTCTATTCTCTCTCTTTTTCCCACTGAATCTACCTTGGACACATCAAACAAACCACAAGACCTCTTTTTTGTATTCTTCCTCTTTTTAAAGATAGGCTTTAAATACAAACCACCAAAATAATGCAAATAAGAAACCTGCTTTATTTATATATATATATATATATATATATATATATATATATATATATATATATACATGGTTCCCCTTCACAAGATCAAATTCCTATCAACTCGGAATTCATAACCCCGAAGCCAGAATCTCGAGTTTACAGAAACTCAAAAATGTGAAGGGGAAAAAAAAAAAAAAAAAACTCCTTTCTAATGTTTTTGCAGGGGGGCTTCCCCCCTGCACCCTCCACAAGGGGGCCCTCCCACACCTCCCCTACTTAAATATTTCTACTCTGAGATCGCGCTACAGCAAAGGAAAGGGAAATCTCCCGTTCCACGCTATATGCATAATCGCAAAACGGAAGAGTTCCCAGTCCTCTGCTATAGTGTGGTCACGCAGCTCTTAGATGACAGCTGCAAGGGTGCAGGGGGACCTAGCCCCCCTGCAAAAAGGTAACTGAACTCTTTTTTTTTTTTTTTCTAACCCTAAACTTCCCATTCACAATTTCGAGTGAATGGAAGTTTGAGATTTTAGTCTCGAGCTTATGCATTTCGAGCTTCCATTCATTTGATCTTGTGAAGTGGAAGCATATATATATATATATATATATATATATATTTTTTTTACAAATATACACAGTTTACAGTCAGTATGCTATCCCCTCCCCGCTACACCACCAAATAATGTCACCTTGTAAATAAGATATATGGTGGTCTATATATTTACTATAATATACATTAGACACTGCTTAAATATTCATGTACTTTGAAATTTACGAACACTGTTTAAAACATCATATCCTGTGTAAATACCTGTATACTGTATCAAGTCAATGTATGCCCAAATGCATGCTCTCAGAACACCATAAACCATGTGTGTGTATATATATATATATATATATATACATGTGTGTGTGTATATGTATATGTTTATGAATATATATATATATATCTATATATGTGCCCTAGGGCATTTATAAGTCTAGCCAGAGTGTGTTTGGCTTTCGCCACCCATTTTAAATGAATTTTGCTATGCCCTTTTTCGAGGTTAGTATACTGTACCTCTGTCTAACAGTGACACAGAAGTGATACCCGAGGTAAACCTACAATCTCCCATCCACTCATCAAGATTCCTCTTGAAGAGAGTCAGTGAGGGACTCTGCCTAACCTGGACTGGGATTTTATTCCAGAGTGAAGGGAGCCTCTGGGTTATGAATCTGTCCCTCCAGCATGTCCTATTTATTTCAGTGCTGAGTTTCAAGTCTCTTGAGCATGTAGCTCAATGGGATTTGGATTTTCTGAGGTGCAGCATGTCCATTAATTCCGGGTTGGACATGGCTTTATACGTCAGGCACAGATCGCCTCTGAGCAGATGGTATGCCACTGAGTAGAGCTGGAGTTTCTTTAACCGGGCAGCATATGGCATCTGTTTGAGCCCTTTGATCCTCTTGGTGAGGTACTTTTGGGGTCTTTCCAGTTGCTGCAAGTGTCTGGTAAAGTACATCCCAAAAGGGGCATTGTACTCAATTATGGGCCTGATGAGGGATGAGTAAAGAGGCACGATGACCTCCCCTGATCTAGATGTGAATCCCCTTCATCATTAGGTGGGCTATATAAAATGTTTTTCTAACCACTTTGGCCACGTGGTTTTCAAATGAGAGATTGCTATCAACTTGGGTCCCCAAGTCCCTAATTACTTCTTCCGTACTTAATGGATTACCACCTATGTGGTAATTTGTGGGCACTTTGTTTTTGCCAAAGGGGATGATTATACACTTTTGGAGGATGCTTGTGTTGGCTGGAGAGTCAATTATGGCACCTAGTTTGCAGTCATCTGTGAACTTGGTCAGCCACAGTCCTTCCATGTTGGCCTGTACCACAGAGAAATATATACCGAAAAGAGAGGTCCCAGGACTGAGCCTTGTGGGGACTCCACTTGTAACTGGTTTGGAGTCTGACATGGCTTCAGCAATTCTAACCATGTGGGTTCTGTCCATGAGCCAGTTTGCAACCCATCTAGTGACATAGGGGTTTATATTTAAGCTGGTGAGCTTATCTATAATGCCCGAGTGGGGTATTGTATCGAAGGCTTTTGCGAGGTCCAGGTAGGCTGTGTGGACCACCTTCCCCTCATCAATGGCCTTGGTGACTGTTTCAAAGAAATCAACCAGGTTTAAGAGGCAGGATCTGCCCTTACCAAAGCCGAACTGGGTAGGATCCAGTGTCTGTAGGTCCCCAATATCTTTATTTATGTGGTCCATTATGATCCTTTCCATAGCTTTGCAGACCAAGCTAGTCAGGCTTATGGGACAATAGTTTCCAGGATCCGTTGAGGCACCACCTTTGTGGAGAGGGACCACTGTTGCTGTACGCCACTCTTTGGGTACATATCCTGTAGTAAGTCTGAGATTGAACAGTAGTTTTATGTTTGGGTTTAGCTCTTCTTGGAGTTCATGTAGGACGCAGCCCGGGAAACCGTCTGGTCCCATTGATGCTGTGTTTTTTGCTTTGGAGAGGGCGGCTCTTACCTGAGCATCTGAGATGTCAGGGGGGCAGCACTCTGCTGGGATAGATATTTGCCCTTTTGGTGGGGGGGGGGGAGTTTTCACTGAACCTGTCAGCTAGGATGTTGGCAATGTCTGTGGGTTCGCTGTATTTTTTGTCATTTTGGACTAATTCTGAGCATATCTGGGAATTCCCACCCAGGTTCCTAACATAACTAAAGAAAGCCTTGTGATTATCCTTAGTGTCCTGTGCAATTTTTCTCTCGAAGCTGGCCTTAGACTATTTTATGAGTGCCCGTAGTTTTTTGCTAATACTGATCAGAGATGCCTTCCCTTTTTGGGATTTTGCTCTATCATGTAGTAGCTTCCTTGTATAGTTTGTTTATGGCTGGGGTCCACCAGACAGGACGCCTGCCTTTGAAGGATTGGGTCCTGGTTTTATTTGGGATTGCATGATCCATGCATTTCTGAAGGTGTTCATAGAATGCATTTATAAAGGATTCTGCGGTCTGGGCTGTATTTTCCACAGGCCCGGGGGCTTTGAAGGATTCCACCTCGGTTTTGAGGAGTGTGAAATTTGCTTTAGAGAAGTTTTTCACTGTGGTTTTCTGGGCAGGGGGTGGGGTCGGGATGTGAATATCCAGTGAGGTTAGTTTATGGTCTTATCTTACCAGTGAGGGATACACTTCTGGTCTGGAGCATAGAGCCCCCATGTTGGTGATGATCAGGTCCAGTATGTTTTCTCCTCTTGTGGGAGTGGTAACAAGTTGTTCCGTAGCATTTGAGTTTATAAATTCTAGGAACCTTTGGGCTAGGGTGTTGGAGCCAGAGTAATGCTCCCAGTCTATGTTTGGGTAGTTGAAGTCACCCAATATAATGGTGTTTGGAGAGACCTTCATATTTTCCAGTGTTCACAGGAAGGCCGAGTGGGGTTCCTGGGTTTGGGAGTGTGGTCTGTAGCAGGCTATAAACTGGAAGGCAGTTTTACCCACTGTTAGTTGCACATGGATAGTCTCTGATGCTTCTTGCTGTGCCACCAACCTGGAGGTGTGGGTATTTTTGACAAATATTGATACTCCCCCTCCTTTTGTGGTTTGGTCCAAGTTTTGGGGCCGAAAAGCATGGTATGAGGTATAACCTGGTAGTGCTGGGGTGCTCTCGAGAGCCTTGAACCAGGTTTCTGTTACTGCACAGATATCGATGTTCTCCATGCTAAGGAGAGTTTCAAGTGTGTGCATCTTGAGTTTAGACTTCTGGCATTGAGTAGCATTACTCTTAGTTTCTTATCCCTTGTGATACCTATGGAGCTGGGTTTGTCTTTTGAGCCTTGCCTAAAAAAGACACTACGGGGGTGGCAAGAGCCTTTGCCAATATCCGAAAGCCCAGGGGTGACAGGTGCAAGCCATCCCTAGTGAAGCATTGTGGCTTGTCGAGCATGTCATCCCAGGCTGACAGGCATTGGATCCCCTTTGAATGACACCAATACTTAAGTCAATTGTTGAAATTGATCATCTTGTCTTCATATTGTGGCATCATTCTTGGTGAGGGTAAGATGCTACTCAAGGTCAGGGTCATACCGGCCTGGGCTACATGCTCAGAGAGCTCCTCTATGTCTCTTTTCATGTAGTCCAGGGAGGTACGTCTCAGGTCATTCACACCAGCATGGACAATGACTGAGTCATATTTGTACTTGCTTTGGAGTGACCTGAGTGCTTGTGTTATGTGGCGGATCCTAGCACCCGACAGGCAGCTCACCGTGACCTTCTCCTTGTTCAGCCTGGTGTGCGGGACGTCAGTGTGCCTGACGATAGAGTCACCTATTACAAGTGTATCAGGTGTGTTGTTTAGCCTTAAGGGCTGTGACTGTTCGGCACACTGGCTTTGTGAGCTGTGTGTTGCACGTGTTTTGTTTTGGGGTAGCGGTTGCTTGGGTGTCTGCTTTGGAGGTCTGTGCTGCTTACACAGATTTTTATTTAGAGCCTCCAAGTATGTTTTTGTGTGTTTATGTGTTTGGTTTGCTGTCATGGTAGGTCTATGTGAGACTGGAATTGTAGTGAGTGTGGTTTCCTTCTCCTCCTGACTGGTTACGCCATTACTGAGTTGAGAGAGCTTAGCCTCCAGTTTGGCTATATGGTGGCATCTCTCACATGTGTTGGAATTTGTTGGGAGGAGGAGAGGGTTGTCTGTGTACATGAGGCAGTTGTAACATTGCCTCAAGATTCCCAGATTCACCAGCTGGACCAGAGAGGAGATTGACAACTGACCTTTGGACATGCTAGAATAGTACTGGGAATTCCTTTATAATTGGAAAAAAGGGCCAATAGGGAACAAGGTACTCAAGGAGAGTTTGTGAGGGGGTAGTGCTTTTAATTTTTTGGTGCTGACTTATATGATTGCTTTAGTGAGCAAGTGCCAGGCTTTAGAGTAGGAACAGGGTGTTTATTATGAGAACTAGATCAGTTCTAAGGGAAAAAGTGAAGTGCAGACTTTGTGGAGCTGAGAATAGTGTAAACCCAATTAAGCGGAGCTGCCCGATGCTGCGCTATGCGCAAAATCGCCCAAAGCCGCGCCAAAGCGGGTTTTATACAGGGGGACTTGAAAGAGCTAGAAATTGGCCCAAAATGGCCAATAGACTACCAGATTCTTGTGCTGGGAGCCCTCCTCCAGGGATAGATATGCCGCTCTAAGCTCCCCACTGCCACTGGTGAACAAAGAAGCCTCCCTTTATCCAAGAAAGGAAATGGGCAACACAGGAACTTTCCAAAAGTCCAGAATACAGCAAAGCCTGTATTTGGACTACTCTAGGTTAGGAAAGACGGGAAATAAGGATATTTTTTTTGTTTTTTTTCTTTTTTGCAACAAACAGCAGGAAAATGCAATAAATATGTAACACAGGCTAGCGCACTTGAGTGTGTAGCCTCAACAGGTAAATGCAACAAACAGGACAGACTTTAAAAGTGCACGTGCAAAAACAACTTTAAACAGTTTAAAACAGTTCAAGAAGCAGAAATACTTGCAGTTTAGCTAGATCGGACAGTCGCCCAGGTAGTAGCAGGAAAAAACACTTTTATCAGGTTAGCAGTCGCTCTTTTAGCCTCTCTGCTGCTAGCACCACTCTGCAGGACCACGAGGAGCTTGGCTGAGTAGTAATATATATATACATATAAATATATATATATATATATATATATACATACATACATACATATATGTATGTATACATATATATATATATATATATATATATATATATGTGTATATGTATATATATATATATATATATATATATATATATATATATATATTTATATCAATATATTTATGAGTGTGTTGAGCAGATGGAAAGAGTACTTTGAGGGGTTGATGAATGAAAAGAATGAGAGGGATGAAGGTTGGATGATTTGTGGATAGTGAATCATGAAGTGCAGGGGATTAGCAAGGAGGAAGTAAGGATAGCTATGAAGAGGATGAAGAATGGAAAGGCTATTGGTCCAGATGACATACCTGTGGAAGCATGGAGGTGTTTAGGTGAAATGGCAGTGCAGTTTTTAAGTAGATTGTTTAATGAAATCTTGGAAAGTGAGAGGATGCCTGAGGAATGGAGAAAAAGTGTTTTGGTACCGATTTTTAAGAATAAGGGTGATGTGCAGAGCTCTAGTAATTACAGAGGGATTAAACTGATCAGTCACAGCATGAAGTTATGGGAAAGAGTAGTGGAAGCTAGGTTAAGAAGAGAGGTGATGATTAGTGATCAGCAGTATGGTTTCATGCCGGGAAACAGCACTACACGTGCAATGTTTGCTCTGAGAGTGTTGATGGAGAAGTACAGAGAAGTTCAAAAGGAGTTGCATTGTGTCTCTGTGGATTTAGAAAAAAGCATATGACAGGGTTCCTAGGGAGGAGTTGTAGCACTGTATGAGGAAGTCGGGAGAGTCAGAGAAGTTAGAAGTTAGAAGAAGGCTTTACCAGAAAGGCTCATCCAGACTCTGCTACACTTTGCTGTGAAGGAAAGGTTAGTTTGCTTTTATTTTTTGTATTACTGTATTACCTTTCTATATTTTGAATACTGTAGTTTGTTTTCTTTACCCTGTGTTTTGCTTGCATTCTGTTTTAACAGCATATTAAAACTTCAAAAGAGACCACAGCGCTCTCTGTTCTGAGTCAGGCAGAAGCAGAATTTTTTCCCGCCCTCCCATCCATTTAAGTTGTCTTGTTACATACCACTGTCTTTCTAGTTGCCCGCCTCTTCTGTTAATCTGACCATATATCTCATTTCTCTCTACTTTCACTGGCTTATGTGAGTAATCACAAAATCATCATTTTTGAAATCCCACCCCTTCAATTATTTAAATTTATTGGCCATCCTACAGTATTTCATAGTACCAAAATACAAAAGTGACCACCCCTTTCAATCCATCTTGCTGTTTTAAAAATAGTAACTCTCCACTAAACCTTAACTTTTTAAACAGGTAAAACTCAAGTTACCTACTTTCACATTTAACTTCTCTAGTGCACACTGCAGAGTGCATTCTTTTCAATCTTACCTTTAAGCATCCCTGTGACTAGCACTTTCTCTAATACCTGCTGGAAAGCACTAGGAAGCCTTAAACTCATACAAACACTGAACTCTCCTTGTTAACAAGGAGAAATTAATAGGAGGCACTAAACAGCCTATAATTGCAAAGTACCTTGCTAAGGAAACAGCTCCTATACTTTACAAAGAAAAAAAAAAAAGCCCCAAACCAGGCATGTCCAAGGGTCAGCTTCCGATGATCTCTCCTGTCCACCTGGTGAATCTGGGCATACTGGGGCAATGCAGCAATTGCCTCATGTACACAGATAACCCTCTCCTCCTACCACCCAACACTACAACTTGTGAGAGATGCACTTACATAGCCAAAATGGAAGCAAAGCTCTCTCCACCCAAGATTGTGCTGAACAGTCAAGAGGAGAAGGTTAACACCCACACTACACCTCAAGCAACACATAGCCCTTCTAAACCCGCACCACCAACACCCACATATAGCAACACTAAATCCACATATGCAGAGGCCCTTAACTGTAACCTGCCCAAGCAACAAAGACCTCTGAAGCTGAAACGCAAACAAACACCAATCACAACCAATGTGTCACATAGTTCACAACACCAGTTTGCCACCCAGCAACAGCCCCTAAGGCAAGACAATGTACCTAACACTTTAGTCATAGGTGACTCTATAGTCCGGCACACTGATGTCCCTCTCACCAGGTTGAATAAGGAGAAAATTACAGTCAGCTGCCTGTCGGGTGCCAGGATCCGCCACATAACGCATGCACTCAAGTCCCTACACAACAAGTACAAATATGACTCTGTCATTGTCCATGTTGGAGTGAATGACTTGAGACGTACCTCCCTGGACTACATGAAAAGAGACATGGAAGAGCTCTCGGATCATGTGGCCCAGGCAGGTATGACCCTAGCCCTGAGTAGAATCCTGCCTTCGCCCAGAATGATACCACAATATAAGGATAAAATGATTGACTTCAGCAATTGGCTAAGCTCCAGGTGTCATTCATAGGGGATCAAGTATCTGTCTGCCTGGGATGACATGATTGACAGACCATGATGCTTTGCCAGAGATGGGCTGCACCTGTCACCTCTGGGATTCAGGTTACTGGCTAAGGCTCTTGCCACCCCTATAGTGCCTTTTTTAGGCAAACTTCAAAGGACAAAACCACCACCGTAACAGGTACAAGCATGCAAAATCTGAAGGTAATGCTACTCAATGCTAGAAGTCTAAACCTCAAAATGCACTCTCTCGAGGCACTCCTAAAAATGGAGAACATCGATATCTGTGCAGTAACTGAGACCTGGTTCAAGGCTCCAGAGAGCACCCCTGCAATACCAGGCTACAACTCTTACCACACTTTTCGGCCACCAAACCAGGACCGAAACACTAAAGGTGGAGGAGTGTCAATATTCACCAAGGATAGTCACACCACCAGGCTAGTTGGCCAACACAATGTGTCTGAAATTCTCCAAGTGCAACTAACACTAGGTAAGACTGCAATCCAAATTGTAGCTTGCTACAGATCCCCCACCATACCCCAAGATTCTCACTACACCTTTCTAAACATACTGGAAAATATTAAGATAGAACCAAACACACTAATACTGGGTGATTTTAACTATCCTGCCATTAACTGGGAAAACTACTCATTCCCAACACCTTTGCGCAACGGTTCTTGGAATTCATAAATTCCAACGCCCTGGATCAACTAATCCATAGTCCCACCAGGGGCTCCAATATCCTAGACCTGGTCATTACCAACATGGGAAATCAATGCTCCATACCGATGGTCACCCCCTCGTTAGTCAGGTCTGACCATAAGCTAATCACCCTTAACATCCACATCCCACCCCCACCCCCCAGTAAAGAAACCACCATAAAAACTTCTCCAAAGCCAACTTCATGCTACTCAA
>NC_056746.1:394855608-395045608 GCF_019279795.1 Protopterus annectens | reverse complement strand
CTCAGAACTTCTTTGCCGCCAGTCTGAATGCCATCTTTGATCATTGGTCTGAACGCTCCATCATCTCTGCTGGTTACCAAGCTGTTTTCAGATAAGTGTACCATTGGGGTTTTTCTTTGTATGTTTTTATTTCTTTTTATCCTAGATCTCTAAGCCTGGGAGTTTCTAAGCAAACCATTTCTTCCTAGATTTATAAGGCTATCTCTTTTTGTTACTCCTTTCATAGGAAAAGCCTTTCTGTCTCTGTAAAGGCCCATTTTACCAGGGCTGTGGCTTCGTCTGGTGTGTTTTTCAAAGGACTAGATATCAATTCCATCTTTAAGGCTGCTACTTGAACTTCTATCCATACCTTCAGTAAACACTACAAGCTGGATGTGGTTTCCAGGGCTAGAACTGGATTTACCAGGGCTATCCTGCATGGGTTTCTTGAGGGCCCTGCTTGGGCCTTCCTCCTCCCAAGTTCCCTCTTGAGCTTTTGCAGTCTCCCTTTAGTAAAGAATACTGCAACAGTGGTATGGAAGGACAGTGTATAGCTGTATCAAATCTTATTCACTCCCTTCCTGCTCCCCTTTTTTCTTCCTGGATGCACATGTTCCTCTTTTCTTCCTCTTCTCCTTGGACTGTTCCTCCTGGGGCTATTCATTGCTGAGGTATGTATATCTGTACGTCACCTGTGTGCCCTATGCCATGAGCAGGGAACATACGTGTGACGTACAACATCCTTAAAGAATCTTAGGCTTTGGTATATCAGCCAGATGTTGGTCTACTCTTGGCAGGGGATCCCTTTGGTAAAGAATACTGTAAGAGTGAAGGAAAGGACATCTACTGTTGTGGTAAGATTTTACACAACTGGACTTTCTGCATACGGTCCATTGATGTCCCTTCACAGAAGCAGTACATCAGATAAAGTCAAGGTAATAATTTATACAGTCACCACATTGAAATGTGGAACATATCAAACACGGTCACTGGCAGCCTCTAATAAACAGCTGCTAAAATAAAACGTTCATGCATGGACTCAGCACATGGCAATTTACTTTTCCATAGACATTCTATAAGAGAATCTTTCAAAGAACAGCAAGGCTGCCTCAAAAAGGATATCCAGACAAACTACCATATGGTAATGGATAAGAAAAATAAAAATAGTGTATTTTTATATATATAAATGTTATTTTATTGTCGTATAAATGTAGACCAAGTGAGAGCGATACACAACCGTGGTAATAATCTTTTGATTAACTTAACATACCTAATTGCAAACAGGAGACAAGGTGTGTGTGTGGCTGTCATCAACATGATCAAAACAATCATTTGTGACTGATAAGAAAGGAAATGCATACATAACTTACATAATATATTAAGCTATGGTAACACAGTTAATACATATAACAGTCTCTGTAAAGTGCTTAATACAAAATATCGGAATATTTAAAATATAGAAACAAATAAAATGTGCCATTTTGTTGACAACAAATTCTTTAGTAGCACCATATCCTCAGCCTGTGACATTTCTGGTAAGAAAACGCATGCCTTAATACTGAGATGGTGAACAGTGCCTTGTGATTACATTTTTTTCTCTTCTCTGTGTACAGTTCATATTGCCGTATCCAGACATAAAAGAAATCATTCTTCTCTAAAGTCTGCCTTCTGTTGTGTTTCCCACGGATATCCAACCTACTTTTGTGATGGATTTATTAGTATAGTGTTGTGTAAAATAACATTTTAGTAAATAAAATATTATAAAAATGGGGTTATATCATTCTAAATGTCCAGCATTCCAAAGCAGGAAATTAATCTGGCTGGAAATCCCAGAGAAAAACAAATGTGAAACTGCTCATCCATTGAAATCTTAATGCTATGACTAAAATTTTTTTCATCCAGTCACCATTGTTTTATAACATGACTTTAAAAAAGCAGAGAAGAAAATTGCAAACAGAAGATGGGTAAAATCATATGTTTTGGGACTTGCTGTGATAAAGGGTACTGAAAATAAAAACACTACATTACCAACGGTGGTCTCAATAAGTAGAGAAATGCAGGAAAAAAATAAAAATCCAAGTAGCATAAAACAAGGGTCAGGGTGGATAAGCGCTTTTGGTAAAAAAAAAGTTTTTTTTACCAAAAGCGCTTATCCACCCTGAACCTTGTTTTATGCTACTTGGATTTTTATGTTTGTATTAAACAATTTGGCTTTTAACATGATGTGTTTGTCTCACGACAGCCTTGGTAGTACGTTTCATCTTTTTTCCTGCTGTGATAATGGGTAGTGGGTAGCAAGTGAAGCACTGAAACTGCTGCAGGGGCTATGCATTTTAAATAAGAAAGGACGGGTTGTTTAGCTTGCTACAACTCAGTGAAGCAATAAGCAGCCAAGTAAATCATCAGATGTCAGTTGGGGAAAAAAAAGGAAGATGGGTTTATAGAGCTCAGTGCACAGTGCCAAACACAAGCTGAGTGAAAAAGAAAGCACGGATGAGAGCATTTGCTATAGATGAAGAGACAAACTGGCTAGAGAAAATAATGAGAAAACTCCACAACATAGACGCAGTTAGACCAATACATGAAACAAGTGTAAAAAAGATTTGCAGTAGTGGAACAAATAACATGGCACCCAGATTGTAGTTAATGTGAAGCAGCAGGCCAACACAGTGATGTATGTGCAAGTATTCACTAAACACCTTGAACAGAGACTCCCTGACGTAGAAGACGGAGCTCAAAGAAAAAAATTGCAATTCTTTGGTCTGCCAGGAAAGGCAGAAGGAAAAGACCCTGTATCTTTTATGCAAAATGAACATCTTTACCTCCGTCAGAAGTAAAAACAAAACATTTGCACAGACTTTATATCCCAAAGAATCTCTGCTTACCAAAAGATCCAGGCAGATGACGGTAGATTTCCTTAACTTTGAATTAAAACAGTGTAGCCTTTCTTTATTATGGAAACTTGGGGGGGGGGTGCCTGCGTGGTATAAAAATAATTTTTATAGAGAATGAATTTAATGCTGAAACAAGAAGGAAATGGGCAAAATCGATGATGAGCAATGCAGAATTATAAACAGTTAAAGTTCAAAATTGTTTATCCAGCATACTTCAAAATTGTAATCCTGACTGGAACCAAAACCTTTTGAAACATAAGTAAGCCTAAGAGAAACTGGCAGCTGGAGTGCAACACAACCTTCTGGGGATACAGCAGCTGATGGCATTGATAACCATGGCATGAGCTCTTAAATCCAGTCCATTTCCTGCTGTTCCTGCAAACAGAAGATCCTTCATAAACATAAATCCTGGGAAGTAGGAAGGGAGAGGTTATCACGTAGTTTCATTAACAGTGAATAACATGTTAAAGGTTCACTGAATGGAGTGGTCTTCTTTGCCAGTGATAAAAAGCAGCAGTTAGAGGAGCAATCAGATGTAATGACTGTTGCTGCTTCCAATCTTCCCACAGGGCAAATATTAGGGCATTTTCTTGCAAACCCATCATGGGTAATTACCATAAGATACACTCTGCCCCACCCTCCAGACATAATGGTGGGTTTCATGCACCTTGGAAAAACATTGCACAATAAAGTTGATTACAATCATAAAAAACACTGCTCGTACCACATTTAACAAAGTATACCTGGAATGAAACAAGTTGGCTACTATTCAGTTTTTCTCTGTTTATTAGAATATTAAGGATTTTTGTTTGCTGGCTTGACTTCCTTCTGTAAGACATTAAAAGGGTTTATCACTGCGGTGGTGGTGCTGCGGTAGCATTGTCGCCTCACAGTAAAACGCCATCCGGTTCGATTCTCAGCTAGAGCATCTTCTGCGTGGAGACATGCGCGAATGGGCATACCTTCATTGAAGGTTGTGCGCCAGAGCTGGCAACTTGGCACATAAAAATCTACTGCCAATCATTAGCGGACCGGAGTTGTGCTGTGGCGACCCCTAACCAGGAAAAGCCAAAAGACACAACAACAACAACCAATGGAAACATAAGTCATGGAAAAATGTGCACTAACCAACTTAAAAGTTCTTAAAATAATAACTTGGAATGTGAAAGGGTTGAACAATCTGTTCAAGAGGGAAAAAGTAATGAGAAATACAAGAAAGGACTCCCCTGTGATAGTACTGTTGCAAGAGACTCACCTGGAAAATAAAAACATGACAAACTCTTGAAAAGTCTATACCACACATGTATATTAGCCATACGTTTAGAGGATAAAAGGAGAGGAATAACCATTACCATGTTAGTAAAGAGGCCATTTGAAAGATAACAGTTTTTGGGAGGCACAGTGGATAGTGTTGTTGGCTCACAGCAAGAGGTTCTCTGGTTCAATTCTATGCTAGGGCGCCTTCTGTGCATAGTCTGCATGTCCTCCTTGAGTTCGCATAGGTTTCCTCTGCATTCTCCAGTTTCCTCCCACATTCCAAAGACATGCAGTAGGTGAACTGGATACTATAAAGTGGCCATAGGTGTGCGTGCATGGTGCGGAAGAATTTTACAGAAGCATGCAGTAGGTGGACTGGATACTATAAATCAGCCATATGTGTGCGTGTGTGGTGTGGAAGAATTATCAAGGCAGGGCTGGCCACCTAGTGGTGTAGGCCTTGGCTCTAGATGACTGTCACTGTTGAGGAGACACCCTGACCCCATGTGCAAAAAACTGGGAGAAAGGGGTTGTGGATGGATAAATAAATGAAGAGTTGTACTGAGTGGTGGAAGTAATAATACAGAAGAAAATGCTTACTTTGGTGAGTTTTTCCATCACTCATAATCTAATCAAATGTCCAGAAACTTTCAGAAATGTCCATTCAGATTTTCAACTGACAAGATGGAATCTTAGTGTGGGCAGAAGATTTCAATTTAGTTGCAAGAATTATGGATGTTCATGGGTTCAAATCCTAAACTACTGAAAAATATTTCACAAGCTGCACCAAGATGCTAGGGTTAATAATATAGGAGAAATGTCTGTGAAAATAAACTCCTCCCCACAGCAGGTTTTCTAGAATTGACAGAATATATATCCAAAAAGAATACAAATATTTGATTATTAATTGTCAGGTGTTACCAGTTGCTATATCAGATCATGCCCCACTAGTACTAGCATTGAACTTAATGATGGGAAGTCTTTAAAGCATTGGAGGTTCCCCATAAACTATGTGGGCACTGAAAGATTTAAAGAGTGGTGGGGAGAGGTGCTACAGGTAAGACAGGATAATTCCACTGATGAAAACCCAACTAGTGCTTAGGAGAGGAACAAAGAGAGATGGAAAACCTATACTATAAGAGTCTGTAGCAGAGAAAAAAAGTGCAAAAATTATTCCCTTAAGGAATGGCAAAAATAAGTGAAATGGTAACAAGACCAGGTGGTAATAGGAATCACAGACTTAGAATCGACTATTCAGGGGACACCATATGAGACTTTAAACATATCAGAGCAGGAGAGACAATTTTGGGGAAAGGTTCTACAGAGTTCCTAGTTGGGTAAACTCACCTAAAGCCATGAGCAATCCAGACATGAGATTAAGACAGGTCAAGGAAGTAAGATGGCTGTTCAGATTAAGAAAATTCAGGTATGAGGAAGATGATGGAAGATCCAGGGGAAATTGTGGAATGCTTTGCAACAAGCTATGGGGAGTTATACAGAAAGATAATCCCATGAGTATACAAGCAGGGGACCTGACAAATTTCATGGCAGAAGGGGAAATACCAAAGCTAATCAATATGGATGAGCTCTGGAGAGGTCAACAGAAACTTAAGAATGGTAAGTCTCCAGGCCTAGACAACTTCCCACTAGAGCTATACAAGTTAGGTGGGAAAACATTGCAGGAATGGTGAATTATGTGTACCTTAACAATACATATGAGGTACCTAGCTCCTAGAAGGGTGCAATTATTTCAGCAATCCTGAAACCAGAAAAAAAAACTTGACAGTGGTCAGCACATAGTGACTAATTTCACTTCTGAACTAGATCTATAAAACATTAATGCTTTTAATGGCAGAAAGATTAGCCAAATGTATGCCACAATTGGTTCACAAAGACCAATGTCATTTTGTGTGAGGAAGGCAAATATCGGATAACACTCTGAAAATCTTGTTAACGTTGCAGGCTGTAGAAGTAACAGAAGGACCCTTGCTAACAATTAGAATGGATGCTAAAAAGATATTTAACAGAGTAAGATGGATTATTTGTTCTTAATTCTAAGGATTTTGAAATTCCCTAGGAGTTTTATTGTTCTGTTACTGAACAATTATATGAAATCATAAGCCAGAGTTAAAATAAATACTAAACTGTCCACTGCATGTAATATATTTTGGGGCACAAAAGAAAGCTGCCTGCTGTCACCTCTGTTATTTGCACTACACATTGAGCCATTGGTGGAAAGGTTGAGATGCATGGGAGTGGCAGGATTTATGAGGGGACATCTAAATATTAATCTAGCATTATATGCTTATGACCCTTTGTTATACCTTTTTGACCCCAAGGACCAAATAGATAAGGTTTTGGACATTTTGAAGCAATTTGGATCCCTGTTGATATACAGATTAATGTCTCTGGTGACTGACAGAGCATCAAGGAGGGATGGATGTGACTATCCCAGGGGAAGGGCAGTATGTGGACATCTCTTGATAACGACCCCTATTGAAAGCTGTGGACGTCACCAGAGGAGGTATGTTCAGTGAGTAGCAGTGAGTCTGGCTGAGCTGCTGCAGAGGCAGGGCAATATGCCACATGTCCACAGTACACATTTACTCTGATCCATACCACAAAGCCACACTGGGAAGCTGGGGAGGGGAGGGGGAACAGGTAAAAAAAAAAGTAAGCCCCCAGATGGAAGCTCAGATGTGCTGAACCCCTTTGCCTTTAGTCCATGATCAGCTCCAGCAATTATCAGAGGAAGTCAAGGGGGCAAGGAGTACCAGGAAGACCAGGAGTGGATGGGACACTAGCAGTGATGTGTGGGATGGGGGGGGGGGGGGATAAGGCTAAAAAAATATATAGTAAAACAAAAGTAGTGTTCAGTATTCACCCATCACAGAAACTTAGGGAATTATTCATATAAAAATGGGATACTCTGGGTATAAAGTATTGGTATCTTTCATTAGTAAAGAGTCTTAAAGACACAATTCAAATTTCCTACCCATTAGTCAAAAAAATGCCAGTCTGTCTCAGAGGCTGCAAATTATTGCATTTGAATCTTTATTAGAAAATCCAGTCATTACAGATGATCACTCTCCATTTGGCACTATGCTATCATCAGGTGATTCCATGGGATCCAGTTATAGCAGCCTTTTATAGAGCTCTAAACAATGAAATGCAAAACTTTATATGAAAGCATGAGAAACAATGGTGTTATGGGAAGGATTGCAACTAAAAAAAACAGAGGGCCTGGGAATCACAGATATTAGGAGTTACTGCAGATTGATCTCACTAAAATATTCCTTATATGGGTGAGCAGTGATAGGAGAAAATGCAAAATGGGTGGATATGGGAAAAGAAATATTGAAAAAGAAAACTCAAAACCCAGAATTATATATTTGGATGAGAGACAAAAGATCACAGAATATTTGTGGTCCCAGATTCAGAAATACAAAACTAGGTAGTGAATGAAGGAAAAATGTGACTGCATTAGAATTTGGTATGCTACCTTAGAAATAGGAATTAGAAACAGGAACAGAAGAGAAGACTAGGAAATATCTGGTAGGAAGTAAGTGGGCAGACTTAGAAAAAAAAACAGGCCTTTTTGACATGAGAAAGAATTCTGGGCAAGCTTTCAGACTCTGGTAACATTATACTGTATTAGCTGGACTGAAGGACATTTATGTTACCCTAAAGAAATAAATAATTTAATAATAATTTCCATTGAAAGATTTTAGTAGAGAATTGGTTGAAAGAAAGTGGGAAAAAGAAGGGATTAGTTTCCAGGTCACATGGTTCTTTAAATGAGTTGAACGACAAGGTTCGCTGTAAGTCAGAAAAATAACTGGAATAATTTATTACAAATGGGGATCAGAGAGAAATTACAGAATTATATAGAGGATCAAATGACATTAGAAACTGAAAATTTGGTGGCATGGCCAAGATGGTCAGCAGTAGCTAGTGAAGGCTCTGTGACTGAAAACTTTTCTCTGACAGAAAATGTAATAAAAAAATGTAAATTTGGAGCTACTTTTTAGCTAACTGTATTCATTAATAGAGAAAAAATTTACAGCTTCTAGCTATTCAAAAGCTGTATTTTTTTCTGTCAGAATTTCAACTGCTTGATTAAGAAAGTACAGACTTCAACATGAGCAACTCAAAAAAATGGTACTCAGGATTCTTGTGTTAAAAAAGTGATACAGTCACTAATATCTAGTATGCATGGTATAATACTTAAAATAGACAAACTGGATACCAAACTAGAAAGTTTCAAAGAAGAGACGAGAAAGAAGCTGGAACATTTAGAAATGCTTATGAAAAAACGAAGTACACAAATCAGCAGTATGGAAGAAACTTGAAATGATCATGATGGAAGAATAACTGAAGGTGAGTCTCAGACTAAATTTATTTTAAAACAAAATAACTGTCTCATAGAAAAACTTGATGATTTACAAGATGGACAGAAATTAAATAACATTAGAATTTATGGTATACCTGAAACGTATGAGGGAGACAATGTAATAAACTTCTTAACTACCTGGTTACATAAAACATTAAATCTACCTGAAACTTTATCTTTTAAAATTGAAAGAGCACATAAATCCCTAAGAACACCTTTGAAGAAGGAAAACACCACCAGCATGTTCAATTATAGTTAAGTTCATGTCTAGCTTAGAAAAAGATCAAATATTAAGAACAGCATGGTCCAGCCCACCTATTAAAACAGGTAAATATGTAGTCAGATTTGACAATGATTATTCCAGTGAAGTAATGAACAAAAGAAAATCCTGTTTACCACTGATCAAGGGACCTAAAAAGAACAATATTAAAGCCACTTTGGTGTTTCCTGCAAAGATCAAATTATTTCTTTCTGAAGAAGCCAAAATATTTAACACACTGGAATGGGCACCCGCTTTTGTTAACAGCAATAAAATCCTTAATAATACAGAAGAAATGGAGTGGAAGAGTATATCCCTGAAGATACACAATACACTGAATTCCTGGAAAACTGCTTCTAAAAGTTAAAAGCCTAAAAATAAGTGACTTTCATTCTCTGATTGCAGGAGTTTTGTTTTCTGAGAGAACAGAATTGCTCCTTAGGTAAAAGGTCTGTACTGGACGTTAACTTTCAAAACATATAAGTATGTATTTATATTTTAAACTAAAACATTTTTCATGGTGATGAATATAAATGGTTTGTTTTACTGTTTTACTATATTTACAGTGAACGAGTTAATACATTTAATTTAACTAATCTTATGCATGTATTTCTAAATGTTAAACAAATGCTTCCTGTAAGAGAATGCCATTAAATTACAAGCAATAGAATTGGTAACTTTAAGACTACATAAGTTAAGAAGTTTAGTTTATTTGTTCAGCTTTTGCTTACTATATGCATTGTTTGCTTAAGGGAATGTCGGATCTAAGTAATATGCTAATCAGAAGTGTTGATGTGCTGTGATTTTGTTTTCTTTGTCCCGTGTAATACATTCCTTTCACAGGTCACTTATTAAGAAATTTAAACTTAGAGAAAGCTTGAGGACAAAAGGATGTTTTATTTCTGTCAGAATGCTGGATTCTTCCCACCTTTATCTGTCTGGAAGAAAATCTAGGTCAAAGTTCATCACTGGTGTCTTTGAAAAAAGAAAATAACTTTCTTTTTTAAGTATGTGTATGACAAATCTACTCAATTTTTTTTTCTTTTCTAAGAACTGAAAGATTGGTAAGACAAAAGCTATAGTAAAGTTTTATACTAAGATGATAATTTGTTTACATTTTGCATGTTAATATCTTATGCTGTAGTGTTATTAATTCTAACTATATATATTAATGGTACATATTAATTCAAAGAAGTAACGTTAGGTGTTTGTTACTGATTAGAAAAGTTTATATGAACTAAGAGGAATGTGAAACTTACAGAGGAAATTAATTGCTGTGTGCTGTAATCAAATTATGATGTCAGTATGAGAAGCTTATATCAGAGCAATAGTTCACAATGGCTAAAAACACATTCAAATTAAACAAGCAGGAGTTACTTTACATATAGTCAAGATTGCTTGTAATACTAGAATTAATAAAAAGAGTAAATTTTTTATGAATAATATGCAAATTCTCAAGGAGTGAAATATTTAATATGTAAGATTAATAAAAGAGCAGTATCAGTAAGTTAAGAAATATGTACACATATTTCATCTGGTTAACAAACTTTACCTTAGAAGGAAATTCATTTCAGCTGTTAGACTCTGCATATATGAAATCAATTCTTAAAACAGTTAAGGAATATATTTTTAAAACTCCATTACTATCAAAATAGAAATTTTTGTGCTTTCTCATTTTACACACCTGTAGATTTAAGGAAACTCAGAACAATGTTAAAATTAATTTACTGAAAAGGAATGGATTAGTATTATTGTCTGATTGTTTTGAAAATGGAAAAGCTACCAGAATATTTAATGAAAGAATATAAACTGGATAAATTTGCTAACCAGTTAATATTATCCATCATAAGAAATTAAATGAATTTGTAGAGATAATACGATTGAAAAGGAACAGAACACCATTCCCCCATTTTATGAATATATGGATGCTATTATCAAAGGTAGATTGACCTACAAAGGAAGCTCGTCCAAGTTAAATAAGTTAATTATAAATAATAATTTTGATGTAACATTCTGGAGCAGTTTAGATAGTAGTGTATTGAGTCACTCAATTGATGGTAAAAATAAAATGTTATTTAAATCAGTTAGTCAAACTTCTTCAAGTTTATACTGTAAAGTTTTTTTATGTGGAAGTATATCCATAGAATATTTGCTACTCCTTACACAATCTCTAAGTTTAGTAAAATGAATTATTCAGTTTGTTGGAGCTGTAGTAAAGATGTAAAAGCTGATTGGGTACACATGTTTATGGACTGTGAAAAATTAAATGTGTATTAGGAAGAGATAAGTATGTTTTTAAGGGGTTATGGTCTGATTAACTGTTCTTTAACTAGATCAGTAATACTAATGAATATTCCACTTCCTGTATCTCTAAAAGCCAAAGAGAAAAACATGTATGGGCTCTCCTGGCAGTCACTAGAAAAGTTATTATAAAAAAAAAATGGAAATCAAGCTTAGTTCCTAAGTTCACAGAATTTTTTAAATTTAACAGCAATACTATGTAAAACTGAAAAGGAAGTGATCAGAATAAGATCGATAAATCATCCTAAGACTTTCAGTGTTTGGGATAACCTTGAAATGTTGCTACTCAGATATCAGGACTCTTAATGTGTTAATTGTGTAAGATCACCTTGATGATTCAATATATACCTATCACTGTATAACAATATGTGGTGCTGAATTTCATTTCTGTGTATATCTTGTAAATATGTTAAATTAATAAAAAAATTCTTAAAAAAGAAACTGAAAATTCCAAATATTTGCTTGGAAATGTGTGTGCAAATATTTTTACACTCCTAACAGACTAAGTAAGCTGTTCATTTCAGTCTAGCAGATGTTGGTGCTGCCAGTCTGACTGATCAGCAGGCTGGATCTACATATTTTGGAACTGTCCAAATTTGGCAGAATAGAAAAGTACTACAGGAGATATATGATAGAATGTGGCTAAACAAAAAACATTTACATGAATGACATAATTCGTAAAAATGCCAAAAGGAGTGGTCTGGGCAAGGCCATACTGGGACCAGCTGTACACTGTAATGTTAGCAGGGAAAAAATTATTACCAAAATGTGGACATCAGTAAACTTTCCACAAAGGGAGGACATCTTGGGACTAATCCAACATGTTGCCAATTAAGAAGACATGATTAAGAGAACATTAAGGTACAGTTTGTGAAGAAATGGTATAACAGAGAATTTATGGGTTTGTTAGTAAATCTGATGTAAAGAGCAAAGTCACTCCAGGAATCTTAGACATACACATAAAAGGTGATGCTATGAACCTACTTAGAAGAAATAGACATAAAGAAGCCAGCCATTAAATGTAATGTTTTGTTCTATAAACTTAATTTTATAAATGACTCTATCTGCAATTCAAACAGATAAATCTATAGTATAACAGTACATGTTGTTGCTGCAATTTATTTTTGAATCGTATTTCATTAAACTTGAGTTTTAAAATTATACAGTAAGATTGTAAACTCTGGTTGTGGGCTGGATCATCTGTATAATTTGTGTTGGAAAGTTGAAAAATATTTAGATATTACACAGACAGCTGTTGGAGTAAATATAAATGTTGCACCATACATGAAGTCTGTACATACAGTGTAAGCTGTGCGTTAGTTACCGAATATATGTCTTCTTCTTACATTTTTCTGCTCCAGGTTTAAGCAGAGGTTAACAGAAAATTAGCAGATCTGGGAATGGCTGTAGCAGCATCATCAGTTACCACTTCTGGCTGCCATACAATACACAAAACAAGGACTTGACAATTACTGTGTGTGTGTGTGTGTGTGTGTGTGTGTGTGTGTGTGTGTGTGTGTGTGTGTGTGTGTGTGTGTGTGTGCGCTTGTGCATGCATGTGTCTGTGCATATCTGAGTGGATGTGTTTTTGTGCATTTTTTGTGTCTGTCTATGTCTCTGCATCTAGGTGAGTGTGTTTGTGTGTTAGATTCTGTTAATCCATGTGAGTATGTTTGTATGAGTCTGTATATCTGCATCTATCTATGTGTAGGACTATCAGAAGTTGGAGATTAATTCTTACAGAGCAGAGTAAGCAGCAAATAAATTAAAAAAGGCAAAACAAGATGGTAATAGCAACTGCAGCCATCTTGATGAACTTTGGTTTAAATAATAGCATGCAAATGGTAAAGGATACTGATAGTACAGAAAAGTATGTGCCCCCTATAAATCTAGCTGTGTAATTGTTACTACACCACTAAAATGATATGGCATGAAGCAAATTTCATCGGCAAAACACAGAGGCATTACTTATGGCTGTACTTTCTAGTTAGTGTTGGTGGTACTGACGAAATAAAAGTACAAACTAAAATCACTTAACTGACGTGCAAAAAAAGTGCTACTTTAGTCTAAATCTGTACTGCACTGTCCTACTCAGAGGCATCTGGAAACCAGGAAACAAGTGTTAAACATGAAAGTAAGCAGTATAAACCCCACCATTACTAAGCTAGTAGGACTACAGGTTATGTGGAGAGATAAATATGTTTCTCAGAGAATTATCATTCTCTGGAACAGGCTCCTAATCAATGTGAGGGAGAGTTCCTTCCTATCCCTACTTAGGTGTAAGCTGGACCAATGGATGGGTAATCGGAAATTCCCCCCGGTCTAGCTCCAATGTCTCTGATGGACAGAAGCAGTCAGTAAATCACCACCTATATAAATCAAATCTGTGAATCACATTTGAGTTGCAATGATAGGCTTATAAGGGCCCTAGTGGTAATTAGGTGACTTCCTTTGTTTCATTTTTGTTAGTCATCTGCTTTGGATTTACCTTCATTGCATGAGCTTTACACGGCTATATTTCTTATGTTTTTTTTATGTGTTCTGGTTATTCATCACCTCTGGATAGAATCCCAATCCATGAATCCTATGGTGCTGGATGAAGCATCTACCAGCGTTCCCTGAAGCACTGCTTAACGCCATGTCACTTCAGAATAGATAGCCAGCTTATAATGCCTCTATGGTGTGAATGTATTCACAAATGCCCAAATCAAAAAGCGTCCCTAAAATAAGTCACTGAAGTAGCAGTAGCCATAGTGAAATAAGCTCTGATTTGCTTAGAAACTGCTGTACCAAGCCTACTTTGAGAAGCAAAACTGGTCAGACTTTCTAAAAGGCTTCATCCTACAAGTATAGGCCCATAATTGTCAATGAGAATCCACCCTATTCAAATTTTTCTCATTTGAGTTCTTAGTATGCAAGAGAAAGAAGACGAGTGCATCTTTTGATAAGAGCTATATACCACATAATCTTAGGTATTAAAGAAGGATTCCTAGGAATTAAACCCCACATTTTTGGAACATTGTTTATGATTCAGAAGTCATAACTGCTTTAAATATTTAAAACTGCTGGTGTAAGTAAGTACCGCTATACTGCCATTTTCCAATTTAAAAATATTAAAGGGTCTAAATAAATTAGCTCAAAAAGATTTTAGTAACAGCCATTAAAAAAATCATGATCCAAAGAAGGAATAATATTTCTTCTTGAAGGTCTAAAATGAATAATACATTTCAAGAATGCCTTTACCTTAACTAAAAAAACAGATGTTAAAAATGAGGACAAGCAGATTGAATTAAACAGTGAAGTGTGAACCTGTATTGGGAAGTAGTCAGCATCTACAAAAAAAAAAAAAATGTTTTGGGGAGTGTTTTTTTTACTTCCACTGCCTACTAGTCATCAGCTCCTCTCTCCCAGTTGTTCATAGGTTGCTACTAGATGAATGACTACTAGGGCCCTTAAAGTCTAGCTGTGCACCCCAAACCATTTGGGTCCCAAGTATCATATGGACATGTTAGTAGGAGGTAGCTAAGGATTTTTATGCTGGATGTTAGGATAATACTTTTCTTATTGACGGCTTCTGCCCATAAAGCACATGGAGGCCAGACCAGGAGTAAATTTACGATTTCCCATCCAATTGTAAGGATTTGTTTGAATAGGGTCAGGGATGAAATCTGTTTTACACAGATAAGGGAGCCTATTGATTGTTCCAATCATTCTCAATTATTCCCCATCACCAGGGTGCGGGCTGAATGGGGAGCGGTATCATTTAGGCAGCCATCAGAAGTGGTTTGAAGAGTTTTATATTTTAAGCCCTACTACCATGTTTATGCTCAGCACTGGCAGTGAAGGTGGAGTGCAATGGACCTCAATGCTGGTCACCCCTCACTTCTGCAAGAAGCATTGCTAGCAAGCAGCCACACTGTCCCATCCTGAGGAAAGAGCTGCATGTGTTTGAAACATTCTGATACATGGTTCTGGAGATAAATGTCCGCATCCCAGTTATCTATGGAAGGATTCCCTGTAAAAGTGGTTTCTGCAATGAAATATTTTGTATTTAACGTGGTTCTGGAAAATCCCTATGTTATTGAACAAGGGCACGGATAGGTATTGGAATGATAGGCTAATCATTATCGTAGTGAAAGCTATATTACCCTCAGTGCAAAGCTTTCTGGGAAATTTAGCAAAGTAGAAGCCAATACAAATGGCAACATCCATCACTGCAAAGAATTATACTGGAAACTGAGGTGCAATAAATGATTATGGTATACATGTAGAGCTTTTTTTAAATATGCACCCCCTTATGTCCATATGTCTTCCTTGATTTAATGAGCAGTAGAATGAATAATTACCCGAGTAGGCCTTTTTGCTGACTATATTCAGAAGAGACAGTTTGTCTTTTCTGGTACTATGAGAAATGCACAATAAAAACTCAGTGTATTCAAGGAAGTGGCACTGTTTTCATAGCCTTCACCCAAAACTCCACCATAATCTTTTTACTTCAGAAAAAAATAAATGGACTTAGTGGTATGGAAAAACCTGAGGACTCAAAAATATACAGCAGGGTAAAACTGAGGCACTGTAGATGAGATAAAACTGAAAGACTATGGATGGCACTAATAGTAAAAGTAAAGTACAGAGTTTAGATAACATCAGAAAAACTAAGCGACAGGTGTGAAGACAGTAAGATAAAACTGAATGCATGTGGACAGCTGGCAAGATAAAACTGAGGGACTAGGTGGAGGGCAAATTAAATGTGAAGGAATTTGGATGGATGGCAAGTACCAACAGAATCATGGATGATAGTGAAACTGAGTGAATGGAGTGTGATTATAAGAAGTTTAGATTATTTCCAGGGTTTACCTATGTTCCAACAGCTGGAAGAGCCAGACATCCAAAATAATTGATTTCCAGCTTTATGTATGGAATGTGGGCCCATATTTCATCATTTCCATCCTAATAAGTGTGGTCTGGCTTGGTGTAAAATATGGAACTCACATTGTCTGGTGTTGTAGTGTTGGAATAAGGATCTGCAGATTCCATCTTGCAACTGCCTTGGCTCTGAACTTGGTGTCAAAATGGTGAGGCAGGCCTTAATAGTTGCATGGCATTGACTAGTGTTGGCTGGGCATCTCATGTTCAGTGAGAATTCATAACTGACATATGTTTTTTAACCTATTGTGGACTAATTGTTATCACACTGACATTAGGACCAAGGTGCTAGACATTCACTAGGGAGATGTTTAGAAGTTTTGCTGAATGCTTTGTAGAAGTAATGAAATCCTGATATAGACATTATACTGGAAGGAGACTGCAAAGGTTCTAGTCTGAATTATGACCACATTATACACCTCCTCAGGCTGAATCAGATTCAACACGGCCCTGCAGATTTGTATTCAAGTGTCTAGGAAAGCACAGCAAAAGATAACCTATCTGACTCAAATGAAATATCTATAATGCAGAGTACCATGCATGACCTTAGGGTCACAGAGACAGACACATTATTTTTCCATGTGACACTCATTCTGGTTGCCTTGTAGGCAGAGGTAACTTCTATGATGTAGCACCTTAGGGCACTCTAGCAAATACTACTGGTGGAAGTGTCCTCCTTGTCCATGGAAGGCAACTCAGATACAACTGTAAGCATATCAGCTACTTCATTCTTGAATGCTGTAGTTACTGACAGTAGCGTTATCAAACATGGCTTCATCAGTTGCTGTTGGCTTAATCTTTCTGAGCTATATAGGCCTGGATAACTTCTTATGAAATGCCTCCTCACTTTTGTGTACCTTCTGTGTTTGTAAATGAATGCCAGGGAAAAAAAAGACTATCAGAGATGGAAACAATATTTTTATATCTGCTTGTCACTCTTTGTCCCTCTAAATTAATTTTCATAGATTTCAAGAGATTGATCTTCCCACAGAATGGTAGGGGAAGTCAATGAACAAATGTCTACAAAGTTGCAGGAGCAGGCTTCCGGAAAGAGAACCTGTTTAGTCACAAACTTTTTAAGGACCTTCCAGTAGCACTGGACGAGTTTATAACAGAACATCATAGTATGATTCTCAGTGAAGTAGATGGATTTTGTGATTACTGATGAATATTCTCTCTTTTCCACAGCAACAGGTAGAAACAAATGATAAGGCAGTCCATTACTTTTCCATTAAACCCCTACCACATCTTCATGCTGCTAGCGCTGCTGTGTTTTGCCAGTATGTACTCATTCATACAGGACTGACAAATGTTTCATGTTAAAAGAAATACACGAAGAAGGAATTATGTTTTTCGTGTATGTAACACATTTAATTAATGTAAGATAGTAACAGCAATGACATGTAATGAATGGAAGAGGGATTAGAAGCACATGTAAACTTTTTTTAACACATTGAACAGGGATCACAGCAGTAATAAGTAAACATTGCAGTGTCCAAAGAAAGAAGTGTAACACTAGCAGGCATGAAAGTAACGATCGCATTTAACATAGCAGAGAACATTTCTCCTTTGCCATGCAGGTAACGCTGCACAAATTCAGTCAAATAAGACTGTAAATGTTGGTGAGCCGTCCCTGTTTGGTGCTTATTGTGCCACTTTGCAGTACCCCAAAAGCACTTCACTTTTTGGGTATGACACCCAGTGTCTGGATCAACGAAGTTATAGGAGTGATTCACAGTGAAATGCTGGTATCTGGCCGCTTCCAACTCCTCAGAAAGATATCCTCTCCAGCAGTCAGAGAATATAGTGCTTCCATCTTTTACATTGTCCTGTATTGCGGACAGAATGTTTTTACGGATCGGTCAGGAACAACAACAAGGAAGCATTCATTAGTTTCCCAACACACACCTCCAAAGACCCATTGTGGGGGAAGAACCCGACCTATGTTAGCTTTCCTTCGGATGAATAAGCTTTCATTAATCTCCACTACTCTGTCTGGGCCACCTAGTTTCATATTGGGATGACGTAACAATGAATTGGCACATACCTCTCTGAGGTAATTATTCCAATCCACCGTTGTGTTGTGATTAAGTTGAAGTTGTGTTTTGCATAACTCAACAGATGTCAACTCCAGACACCATAGATAAATCAGGCGAACGTCAGTTACAAAAGGGATGCGGGATCCATAAAACCATGTGTGTGTTCGGACACCTTTCTCTTCATGGCAGGAACGAAGGCTGCATAGCCATTTGGGGTTAGAGGTACATTTCAATTTCATCAGGTGATTACTGGAACACAATCTCTCTTTGTGCAGAACACCTCTTTCTTGAAGAAATTTAATAGCCGCTTCTTCATCTCTTGGCAAACCCCACAGCGTAACATCCAAGGCAGTCATAATATTCACAGGTATGATTACATGAGAGAAAACCACAGCTTTGATCAGTATTTCATGTGCTTGTAAACTGGAAGAAAAAGTGGGAACTTGTATGTGTGTAATATGCCTTAAGAAAACCTTATTTGCTTCTGGGTGAATTATGTGTAAAGAAAACGTCCAGTAAGTGGTAGGGCTTTAAGGGTGGACTTCAGGTATTTCTGCTATGACAACACGGTACTGTACACCTAACATCACTGCAGAAACTGGTTTTTAACTTTTACACATGTCCTTGTCACACAGAAACTGAAATACCGGCAAACCACATGCTGAAATACTGGCAAATAGAGCAGCGTGAATTGGTAGGGGTTTAACAAAAAAGTACCAGCAGTCCTATATATGTTTCACACTAATTCAGTGTTTGAGTAAATAGTTATATAAGACTCATAAACTCACCGTGGAGGTTTTACATACCTCAGTTACTGGCAGGAAATTAGCTTCTTATACTTAACAGCTGAACAGCTGTCTTTAGGTGCCAACAACTAACAGTGCCTCCTGTTCTGTACCCCACTGAGAACCCCCTAATACAGAGTAACACAGCATGTTGTCATTCTCTTTAATTATACTTTATAGAGTTTATTTAATACACTTGGGAATGGTACTTTCTTCTGAATATGTTCTTTCTCTACTCCAGTAACATATATTTTTCAGCATTTTAAGTGTTTCATTTTCATGATTAGAAACTGAAGATGGTTATTTTCAGATACCCCTCCTTTGACTTACACTTTGTTCATAAAAACTCAAATAATGTATACCCCGTGAGTTGAAGAAGCATTTGAACCATGTTTCTGCTTGCAGGACTCGCACAGCATTTCAGAAGATCAGTGGACCAAAATATTCCTGTGTTGTAGTGGGAAACTGACAGAAGTTTAAGTGAGCACTGCTCCTTGGTTTGCATTAATTATCTTGGCTTTCCTAGATCTGTATTAAAATCCATCAGTATTCCAGATGATAAATCTTAGCCCTTTTATCAGCTGATGATCAGTCACAACAAGGACAGATGGCTGCTCTACATTGCAGCTCATGTTACCATTAACATATGCTAGCATGAGGAAGCACTTATCTTCTCTACAATCTCAACATCAGACTTGGCAACAAGGAACCTCAGTTTCTTTCCTCCTAGGCGTATGAGGTCCACCGCACTGAAAATAAAAAGAAAAATTTAGAAATATAATCTCAATTGCATTTACATGCACATCTCACTTTTTCATCAGTACTCAAACACAAATGAGATTATGCATAAGTTATCCTTGTATTTCTCACATTGATTTGCAGAGTTATAGATGAAAACAAATCCAGCATGTCATAAATTATTAATGAAAACACTAACTTTGTAATAGTACTCATAATACACCTTAGTAACAAATCCAGGAACTTTACAGATCCTCTAACTTAAGAGTGAAGTCCATTCCTATCATATTTGTGGAAGTTAGACAGAAACTTAATCCACTTATCCTGTCATTAGAGTAAAAAATGACTAACTTAAACACGAACAGACCAATTCATAGGATCATAAGAAGTTACTAGGCCCTTATAAGCCTAGCCAAGAGTTTAGCCCATTTTAGACAAGTCAGCATCCAAACCCTGTCCAGCAGGGACATGGGTGGAATCCCAGGGGTGTATTTTCTGTTTCCCATCCAGTTATCCAGGTTGCGCTTGAAAAGGGATAATGAGGTACTCCGCTTGGCATGGAGAGGGTGTCTATTCCACAGATGGGAGAGTCTCTGGGACACATATCGGTCTTGCCAACAAGTCCTATTGATGTCACAGAGCAGGTTGAGGTCACGCGTGCGGGTTACTCGAGTGAAGCTTGACTTGCGGATATGCAGCAGTCCCAACAAGGTGGGGTCTGAGATTGCTTTATATGCCAGACAGAGGTCACCTCTGAGGAGTCTGTATGAAACTGAGTAGAGGGACAGGGCTTCTAGCCTATCTGTGTAGGGTAGATGTTTGAGGCCCTGGATTCTTCTGGTGAGGAACCTCTGTGGTCTCTCCAGCTGCTTGTGAGTTACATGCTGAAGGGGGCATTGTACTCAATAACTGGCCTTATAAAGGAAGAATACAGGGATGTTATGACCTCCTTGTCCCTGGATCAGATACCCTTACTTATGAGGTGTGCCATATAGAAAGCTTTCCGTACAACGGAAGCAACATGGTGGTCAAAAGTCAGGTTGCTATCAACCTGGGTGCCCAAATCCCTCATGACTGATTGCATGCTTAGGACATTGTTATTAATGTGATAATATGTGGGGACATCACTCTCCCCAAAGGGGATGATGATGATGCATTTTTTGGCCTTCAGCTTGAGGCCATGTTTCTGGCACCAGTAATTTGTTCGGGTGAGACCCTCTTGGAGGGCATCCACATCACTTGGGGAATTGATGACCACACCCAGCTTGCAGTCATCTGCAAACTTGGTCAGCCATAGCCCACTGGTTTTAGCCTGCACCACAGAGAAGTATACCCCGAATAACAAAGGGACCAAGACCGATCCCTGGGGTACTCCACTCATTATGGGTCTACTGCTTGAGGTGGTTTTCCCTATTTTGATTAGGTGGTTTCTATCAGTGAGTCTGTTTGCTTCCCATCTGATAACATATGGATTGATACCTAGTTGAGAGAGTTTGTCTACTATGCCTGAGTGGGAAATAGTGTCGAAGGCCTTGGCCAGGTCAATTTAGGTGGTGTGCACCATCTTCCCCTTATACATGGCTTTGGTGACTGTCTCAAAGAAGTCGAAAAGATTTAACAGACATGACCTCCCCTTGACAAAGCCAAACTGTGTGGGATCGAGTTTTTTGGAGGTTGCCAGTGCCTCTGTTAATGAGGTCCATGATAATCCATTCCATGGCCTTAGAAATCAGGCTAGTTAGACTGATGGGTCTATAATTTCCTGGATCGGTGAATGCACCACCTTTGTGCAAAGGGATGATAGTGGCTGTCCCCCACTCAGCTGGGACAAAGCCGATACTCTGCCTTTGGTTGAATAGGGTGCCTAATGGTGCTGCAAGTTCATGCCTGAGTTCATACAGGATGCAGCCTGGGATATTATCGGGTCCCATGGAGGCTGTAATTTTTGCCTTTGAGAGGGCAGTGATGACCTGTTCCCTAGAGATAAGGGGAGGGGGGCAGGTATTGGGGATGTCCTGATTTACTGATGGGGGGATAGAGGGGTGAAGTTTTCAATGAATCTGTCAGCCAGAAGGTTAACTATATCTACAGCATTTGTGTATGTGGTATCCTTGACCACCAGTTCTGAACAGATCTGGGTGATTCCTTTGATTTGGCAGACATATGTGAAGAAGGCCTTATGATTATCTCTAGTAGATGTGGCCAATTTGGACTCGAAGTTGGCTTTAGAGGATTTCACTAGTGCTCTTATTTGCTTGTTCAGGCTAAGGAGAGATTGCTTCCAATTGGGCACCTGCTCCTTCTTGGTCCTGGACAGCAATTTTTCCCCTTTTGTTATATAGTTTATTTATTGTAGATGTCCACCAGACAGGTTTACTCTTCCTTGCAAAGGATGATTTTGTCCTGTCAGGTATTCCTGATTCCATGCATCTATATAAGTGCTCATATAGTACTTTGGTGTAGATTTGGACATTGGTGCCAGTTCCAACAGAGGGGGAAGGGGCAGTGAAGCTGTTTATACCATCTCTCAGGAGGCTGTAATCAGCTTTGGAGAAGTTTTTTTGTTTGACCCTAGCTAAAGGGGAGTCAGGAGTGGTGCTGACTTTGAAAGTGACCGTTTTATGGTTGGATCTTACCAGGGAGGATGATACTGTAGGGGTGCTGCAGCGGTTACTCATGTTGGTTAATACCAAGTCCAAGATATTATCACCTCTTATGGGGGTATCGACTAGCTGCTCAAAGACATTTGCATTGATAAAATCAAGGAATCTCTGGGCATTTGCATTCTGGCATAAGTAGTTTTTCCATTCTATGGCTGGATAGTTAAAGTTGCCCAGGATCAAGGTAAAGGGTTAAATCTTGAATGATTCAAAGAGGTCCAGATAGGTGGAGTGGGCATCCTGAGTCAAATTTGGGGGCCTGTAGCTAGCTATGATTTGAACAGTGGTTTTGTCAATGGTTAACTGCACCTGGAATGCCTCCTGTGCATTGTACTGTTTGACTAGACTGAAGGTGTGTGTGTCTTTAATATACATTGAAACTCCACCTCCTTTGGCTTTGCTGCCCATAGTTTGGGGTCTGAATGTATGATAGGATGAGTAACCAGATAAGGCTGGGATGTTCTCCACAGCTTTGAACCAGGTTTCTGAGACTGCACAAACATCAGCATCTTCCAGGGTTAAAATGCTTGCAATGAGTGCAGTTTCATGTTTAGACTCCTAGCATTTAGCAGCACGACCTTTAATTTGCGGTTTGTTGAAATTTTTATGTTGGTTTTATCGATCTCAGGACTTTTCCTAAAAAAGGCAGTATGGGGGAGGAAAGGGCCTTTGGCAGAAGTCTGAAGCCCAAGTGAAACAGATGCAGACCATCTCTAGCAAAGTAGCATGGTCTGTAGACCATTTCTTCCCAAGGTGTCAGGTACTGAATCCCCCTGGAATGACACCACAAACTAAGCCAACTGTTAAAGTCATTCACTTTCTGTTTGTATTGAGGCATCATCCTGGATGACAGCAGAATGCTGCTTAAGGCTAGGGACATACCTGCCCGGGACACATATTCTGCGAGCTCAATCATGTCTCTCTTCATATAGTCCAGGGAGGTACATCCCAAGTCGTTCACCCCAACATGGACTATGACAGAGTCATAACAATACCTGTTGTTGAGAGACTTGAGTGCGTGTGTGATATGGCAGATTCTGGAACCTGACAGACAACTAACTGTGACTTTCTCCTTATCCAGCCTGGTGAGAGGCACATCTGTTTGTCTCACAATGGAGTCTCCTATGACTAATATGTTGGGTTTATGGTTAGGTCTATGTGGTTGCTAGACACAGGTGTGTGGAATATGCGTGGTATGTGGTGTGAAGGGTTGCAGAGTTCATGTGTGTTTTTGTCTCTGATGTCTCCTTTGTTTCGGTATGTTTTTGTTGAGAACCTCCACATATGTGGGTGTGTGTTGTGTAGTTTTGTAGTTCAGGGTGGTGTTTGAGGTGTAGTGATTGTGTTTATAACCTTCTCAGTATCAGATATACTTTAAATGTTATCTTCCATTTATTTAGGGAATAGTGACTTGCAGCTGTTATAGATTAAAATACAAGAATCACTTATTTTACTGTTTTGGGATGTGAAACATGCCAAATTTAGTTCACTCTGTGAAGAGTGAAGTGGCAACCAAATGCTAGCCGACTAAGTATTCTCACTTGTTCCTTTAGTTCAGCCTTTTAATGGAATAAAGTTAACAACTCAGAGATCACAAATTTGGACCACTAGATCCAACCTCTATATACTGCAAACAACTGTTTGCATACACTATAGATACCAAAGGATTTACACTCACCCTTGTGTTCTTTGTTAACAGTAAATGTCTTCTGTGCTACTGTACACATCTGAGGACTCTTAACAGTTTGACTGGTATGTTTGTAGTCTGTTTCAAACTCTAGGACTGTAGTTTGCATTGTAACACCAGTAGTGGTCAACAAGAAACAATATCACAGTACCGTTCTCATGTACAAATGCACTAAAAACCCTTTCCAGGCTACTGGAATTGTCAACCTGGCTTCAAACCAAACCTAGAAGGTTGAGGTCTCCTACTTTGATACCATCCTGAGTGTTTTCTAGAATATATAAAAGTCAGGATTCAGAAACACATAATGAACTTTGTGGTCCTATTTGTAGCAGGTTTACTCAGTGCATAATGCCAGAGTGATTCAGACTGCTGTAGCACTGCAGAAGTAAGAAGACTCCAGTCCAATCTATGGAGTTACACCAGTCTTGATGGCAAAGGCTACATGCATGTGCAGCAGTCCAGGGGCACAACTAATGCTAATTACCCAAATGTGCTTCTCCCAAACTTTTTGATGAAAAAAGAATAGCTCTAATATGCTGTTTGGGGCATGAAGCAAAAAAAAAAGTGTATGCCATATTTTGACAACATACACCCATTCAGTCTTATGGCAGGAACAGAACTGTTAGCCCTGGGGAGGCAAGTACTGCAAAACAGTGTGTGTAACAGCTCCAGGGAGGTAAGTGCTGTGGAGCTATGTGTGTGTGTGTGTGCAAGTGCATGCCCATGTGAGCATGCAGATGGGTGTGTCTGCATCTGTGTTTTGTGTGTGTGTTTGTGTGTGTGTGTGTGTGTGTGTGTGTGTGTGTGTGTGTGTGTGTGTGTGTGTGTGTGTGTGTGTGTGTGGGTGTGTGTGTGTATGTAGGGGCATGGTTGTATCTGTCTGGATGTCTTTGGGTATCTATATCTGTGTTGTGTGAGCGTGTGTGTGTGTGTGTGTGTGTGTGTGTGTGTGTGTGTGTGTCTGTGTGTGTGTCTGTGTGTGTGTGTGTGTGTGTGTGTGTGTATGTGTGTATATATATATATATATATATATATATATATATATATATATATACACACACATATATATATGTGTGTGTGTGTGTGTGTGTGTGTGTGTGTGTGCAACTGCAGGGGAACATCTCTGTGGCTACCTGTAACTGTGCAGTGTTCAGTTAAGAGACATTATAATTAGTAACTGATTAGGTGTTGCTCCAGGCAGCTTTGTCATGTCTATGAATCTTATACTACAATTGTTGTGCTATTGAGCACTGAGTTGTTGCCCACATAGCAATAGCAGTGATATGCTTTCTGAATCCTGGCCAAAGTCTTTCACGTCTTCTAACTCCTTTTATGAGCCATTGGCATAGCAAATATGCCAACAGTCAACACAACACACCCACAGATTTTACGCATTATACAAGTGCAGTTTATAATGTTAGCTGCATTATCAAAAATGTATTTATTTACTTATTTGTTTATTAACGTTTGGTGACTGGGAAAGTCCGCCTGAGTCAGGAACCCATTTTAGTGGAGGCCCGGGAAGAAAAGTTCCAGGAAAAAATTTGTACATATACAAGTAAAGAAGAAGAAACATTTTTACATATACAAGTACAAAACTTGATACATTGAAATTTGTGGATAGATTACGATAAACATTATGAAAGAGTATTTGCAGTAGAAATTATGAATATTATTAACAGAAGTAATAATACAGTAATATAGTGACAAGGAGCAGAACAAGATATTTGTAATGTAAATTTAGAGAAAGATAAGACAATATCACTAGTTAATACTATCAGAAAAATGGCTGTCATATATAAGGTAAGAGGTTAAGGTGTACAAATACATTGAGATAAGGAAAATACTTCCACTTAGTGATTTTAGGTTATTGAGTGATATAGAGAGATATTTCCTTAGTGATAGACAAGGGGAGAGAGAGAGAAGAGATAAGGTGGCGAGAAATTTGAGATATGATGTCGGTTAGATATTAGAAGGAAAGAGGTGTAGGATTTGAGACAGAAAACAGGGAGACATGAGTGAAGTAAGAAGAGGTCCAGTGGTGTGAGTGGGAAGATGGTAGAAAGGTGGATGAAAGAGTTAAAAATGCAAAGGAGAAGGTTATCTGTTGGTTTCAGAGCAGGGCAGATATACAAGTTAAGAAGGTGTGTTTTTAGTGTAAACTTGAAATGTTTGGTATGTCTATGGAACAGATATTTGTAGGTAAGGTATTGCATAATTTTGCAATAGTATAGGAGTATAGGCACTGGCCGACTCTTTTACTAGGTCTGCGTACAGTTATTAGTTGTTTATCTTCAGAACCGAGGGTTCTGATAAGAATGCAGACAAACTGAAGAACCAAACCAGCAAATGGTACAAGCAGGCACAATGTAGAAATACACCACTTTAATAGTTCAAAAACCACAGGTCAAACAATATTCCATAAGTTAAGCGCTTTCTTCCCCAACTGCAAGGGACTTATCAGAACAAGTTAATGTAACATCCCAGCCATTTTTATGTGTGTACCCCACCCCAATTAATCATGTTTAATTGTTTAATTTAATAGAAAGCTTTAAAACATGAAAGGTAAAACATAATATAAACTCAACCTTTACATGCTAAAAAACTGTTGTGTGTATGAATAAAAACACTATTCTAAAATACTTTTTAACTTTAAAATACTGGCTATGCCAGTCATTTCACTAATTCCTGGATATTCCACAGCATTCAAACGCAGCTGCCTTCTTCAGTTTGTTGTTGCAAGAATGCAGAGAATGCAGAATAGGTTGTAAGGCAGGACAGCTTTCTGGTTTGTATATGATTTTATGTGCAATAGTTAGTTGTAGATAGTCTAGATGATGAGGGAAAGTGCCTGTTGTGAATTTAGTGACCTTGTTATAGCAGGACTGAAGCTTATTTTTTAGTGACATGTGCAGGATGGTAAAGATAGGTGCTCCGTATCATTGGTGGTGGTGGTGGGGGGGGGGGGGCAAATAGTTATTGTCTAGTGTTCTTTTGGTGAGAGTGTCCATGAAATTTTTGTGCTGATAGAGAATTCCTAGTTTGAAATGTGTTTTTTAATAGCATTATATATGTGCTGGTTAATTGGATTTATTATTTACTGATTTTATTTATTTTGCATTTGTTGACCAGGAGAGTCCGAATGGATACATGTCCATTTTCAGCGGAGGCCTGGGGAGAAAAGCTCCACAAATCAATTACAAGCAATTACAGGGAGTATAACAGCAGCGATCATATTACATAGTACATAAGCATGAAAATTAAAATTAGATACATAGAATAAAAACAAAACATCTTTATGATTTTTTACAGTTAGAATGAGCCAATATATAAGTAAGAAGAATTACAGAATAAGATACAAATGTGAGTTGCATCTTGAAAGTTGCATCTTTTACAATTTTATACCCAATAGCCTGCAGTTTGTTACAATTTCAATCTCTGTCTTGTTTTGTGAATATATTTTAAAATCAGATGTGAATTTTTTAGGTGTGAAAAGTAGGAATTTTGTTTTGTTGGGGTTGAGTAGTAATTGTGCTTTGATGAGGCATGATTCGATTGAGGTAAAGGCGTTTTGGGCTATCTGCAGAAGGTGTTGTATGTCGTTTGAGGAGGAGATAATGGTAGAATCATCAGCGTATTGGATAATGGAGCTTTGAAGGGAGGCTGTGTGTACATTATTAATAAAGATGTTAAAGAGGAGGGGTCCAAGAATGGACCATTGTGGGATTCCTATTTTGTTAGCCTGGTATTGTGAGAGGCAACCTTGCCAGTTTCCACATTGTTGTCTGTCAGTTAGATAGCTGGTTAAGCATTGTTGGGAGGCTTGTAAACAACCTCTATAGAATAAGGTTTCTGAAAATATTTGTGGTGTGACTGTGTCAAAGGCATTTGATAGCTCTAGGAGTATTGAAGAGGTGATTTGACCAGAGTCTCTAGCTTTGTTAACTATATCCATAAAGGAGATGAGCGGTGGTTGTGCTACGTGATGGTCTAAATCTGTGTTAGGTGGATGTGAGAAGATTGTTATGGGTAAGGTGTTTTAGTAGTTGTATGTGTATACATTTTTCCAGCAGTTTGGATAAAGGAGAGAGGATTGAGATGGGTCAATAATTACTTAGTTCATTAGATTTTCCTCCTTTATGCAGTGGGGTTATAATGGATCTCTTCCAAAGGTTAGGGACTTAAGACTCCATGATGGATCAATTGATAAGAATGCTAACAGGATAAGCAATTGCATCTGTAGCAATTTTTAAATATTCTGAAGGGAGATTGTCAGAGGAAGGAGAACAAGGTTTTAGTTTGAGAAGAAGTTTCTGTATTAATGTAGTAGGTACAGGCTGGAGAGAAAAAAGTTGAGAGTGAGTATTTGATGTGGAGGTATTTTGGTGACGAAGGGAAGTGTGGGGTTTTTGTTGAATGCGAGGGGTGGAATGAGAATATCTGTGGAGGTAGAACTTGTGGTAAAAGTAGAATCTGTAACTAATTTAGCTATGCTATCAATAAAAGTGGGTATAAAACATATTACCTATTTGGGATGGTGTTTTGTCTGTGGTTGGTGATGGGTTCTGTTTGGACCCTGGGTTAAGAAATGATGACAGGGTTGTTTTTGTGGTCTGCTAATTGTTTTGAGAAGTAGTTTTTTATCAGCATTTACTAATTTTTTTGCATTGTTATGTGATTGCCTATAGTTTTCTAGAGTAGCAACATTTTTGTTCTTTTGCCAATATTTCCAAGCTCTGTCTCTGGTATCTAGTATCTGTTTTGTGGACTTGGTTAGCCAAGATGCGTAGTTTGCTTTTGTTCTTTTTGTTCGTATATGGGCTAAGTTGTTGAGGGTGTCTAGAATTCATTTGTTGAAGTGTCTGAGAGCATTATCTAATGGTAAGGTTTTAATACGAACCAGCTGGAGAATCTTAATATGCTGTTAAAAAGTTGTAGATTAAAGTTTGTTAAGTTTTTGGATGTTTTTGTAGATGTGGGTTTTGGGTTTATGGAGAGTGATCCTATAAGTATATGTGGGCAAGTGATCACTTAAGATATTAGGAAGTGTACTAGGATTAGAGTAATTTTGGGGATCAGAGACCAGGATCCAGTCCAGGGTAGATCCTAGGTTATTTTTTTGCATTCTAGTAGGACTGGTGAAAAGTTTTGTAAATCTATAAAGGTTGGTACTATTTGCTGGGGAATAGTGATTAAGTTTTGCCAATTGATATTGAAATTGTACATGATGGCAGTTTCATTGGAAATGTTTCTAGAACTTGAATATATTCCTTAACAAGAAACATAACCCTTACTCCAATACTACTAATACTGCAGCTAACATAGTTTATAACTTTCAGAATCAGGTATCCAGTCATATCCTTTAGTGCAGGTTTCAATAATAATATCCATATCCACTGTGAGAAGATGTAGGGAATGCTTAACAGGAAATTCCCTGTTATTATGACTGTGCATTGTTGAATAAAATGTTTAGTTTACCTTCTTCCATGACTTGCCTATAACCTATATGTCTAGGTAGCAGCCATAGTTTTATTATTTATATACCTCAGACTATCACTTGCAAGTATTATTTTGCCCACTTATAGAAACATGTTCACTAATGACAAAATCAAGTTGGCTGAATCTGATATACTCCTTCCCCATGTGGAATCCCCACTCAGCATCTGATGTGCTGTTAACGTGAGAAACAGGAGGAAGTCAGAAATCTTCCCTTTGTTTCACTGTGCAATAGCAATCCACCAAGTCAACTGTGTGATTATCAAAAAGAGAAATATTATCTCCTTGTCCAAGAGAAGAACAGCTTGAGTCCAAAGACCTAAGTAATGTTGACGTTTTTTAAATATTTATTTATTTAGGCTCATAAGCCTAACTACTTATTATACAGCAGGAACTTCTTATTGTAACAACTGTTAATGTCTGTTATGTACTTCGCAGATGATAAAGATTCTAGTTGTCTACTGATGTACTATGTTCTTTATCTGTAACTATGTTTGTAATTGTTAATTGCTATGTTGATCAAATTGTTAATTGCTATGTAAATCCAATGTAACTACTGTCTGTATATTTTAACTGTGGAGCTTTTCTCCCCGAGCCTCTGCTGAAAATGGACCTCCGTCCAGTAGGACACTCCCGGCCAACAAATGTAAATAAATAAATAAATCATTTATTTATTTATTTACTTTATTTTACATTTGTTTACTGGGAAAGTCTGACTGGACATGTCCTTTTTCACGGGAGGCCCGGGGAGAAAATCTCCACATAGAACATAATACATAATGCATACAATTTAACATCATTTGATTAGAATTGATCACACAGTGAAAGTAATAGAGGTTAAAACAATCAGGATCTATTTGTAATTTAAGTAATCAAAGAGCACAAGACATTAAAACCTGGCTGTTACAGAAAGGAATCTGTGAACAGATACTATAGTGAATCAGAATATTGAAATAAAGTGAATTTAGCAAGACTAGAAAGGAAGTGACATGTACTGCCCGATGGTATTATTTGCATAGGACTTAGACTTATTAGGTTATTTTTAGGTACATGTATTCTTGTTTGACGTGGGATCCAATTGGTCTATAGTAAGTGTAGTGTTGGTAACCTTAAAGAAGAGTTATTAGTATTGCTTGAGAGATATGGTTTAGTCAGGCAGCACAAGGACACTGCCATTTGTTGGAAAAGTGCATTTTTGAGTGTTTTTTTAAATTGAGACAAGGATGAAATATTTGTAATGTCCTGTGGTAAGGCATTAGCTTGAGAAGAGGGATTCTCCAGCTAGGTTATTGGTTTTATTGATCTTAATAAGGTGTTTGTTGGTGGACCGCAGGGTTCTGGCAGTGGAGTATGGTTGAAGTAATATTTGAAGGGCTGGAGTTTTATCAGGTTGATAGAATATTTTATGCACCATACTTAACTGGTTAAGGAGAAGGAGTTGGGGGAAATTTAGCCAGTTGAGTTTTTTAAGTGCTAGACAGTGGTGGGATCTAAATGGTGAGCTTGTTGCAGCTCTGACAATTTTATTGTAACAGCATTACTGTTTTGCTAGTTCTGTTTTTCTTAGATTTGTAAATATGGGAGATGCGTAAAGCAGTGTAGAGATCAGGTGGGATTGGGGAATAGTAGTCTTAGTGTTTGTTGTGAAGTAATGTTTGTTTCTATACAGTGTTCCTATTTTATGCACTTTTTTACTGTTTGGGATATGCTGATATCAAATCTCATGTTACAGTCAATTTCAACTTCTAGAAGTTTGGTGTGAGGTGCAGGGGATATGATGGTGTTATTTAATGAAGTAATGCTAATTGTGGCAGTGGAGGTAGTTGTTTTATTGGGTTGGAAGATCACATGTTTGGTTTTTTGGGGGTTCAGGATTAGTTGGTAATTTGTTAGCCAGGTCTCTACTGCTAGAAAGGATTGCTGTGTTAGTGTTTGAAGTTACTGTATGGTAGTAACAGCACATTTATTTATTTTATTTTATTTTGCATTTGTTGACCGGGCTAGTTTAACTGGAATAAAATCCATTTTCAGTAGAGGCCCGGGGAGAAAAGCTCCAACACAGACAATTTTATACAGTAAAAATAATCACAAGTTCAAAGAAGTATAACAGTAGTAAAATAGCTCTAAAAAGTTACAGCCATACACAGACACAATATATAACTGTAATAATTATCACAAATTCAAAGAATTATAACGGTAGTTAAAAAGGGTCTAAATAGATTACAGCCATACAGATTAGATACAGTTGTCATTACAAGCATACCTAGCTCATGATGAGGTGATATGCAATGCAATAAATATAAAAACAAAATAGTTGTTTTCAACTGCAAGCAGGATAGAAAAAGTATAAACAGTTGATTAATTATACAAATGTATCATATGATACAGTGAATACAAGATATATAGGAAACAGCAAGAGGATGTAAGTAGGTAGAATATATTCATGTTAGGAGCAGAGAAGACATAGGAAATAGAAGAGATGACAGTCAGTCAGGGTTAGTACAAGGGCAAAGCCAGTGAGTACTGAGAAATTGTTTTATTTTCAGTTTAAAGAGTCTTATGGAGGAAAGAGATAGAAGTTCAGAGGGAAGCCTGTTCCAGTGTTTGCCTACAGAGTTAGAGAACAGTGAATCTCCAGCTGAGTTGTTGGATTTGCTGATAGTAATAAGTAGCTTATTAGAGGAGCGCAGGTTCTTAAGATTGTTGTAGGGGGTAATGAGAGTAGTCAGTATAGGTGTATAGGTGGGGTAGTACAAGCTCTTATGGATAACAGTGAGTTGTTGAAATAGTATCTGGTTATGGAACTCTAGCCATCCTAGTTGTTTTAGGTTGTTGCAATGATGTGTTCTAAAAGGAGATCCTGTGGCAAATCTAGCAATGCTATGATAGGTAGTAGCAAGTTTGTTTAGATTGTTTTTTGAGAGATTGGTGTATATGGGTGAAGCATAGAGTAAGGTAGTGATTAAATGAGTTCTAGCTATAGCGATTTTGGTTGAAGGAGTAAGGAAGGGTTTGATTCTGTAAAGGGATCCCAGTTTATTATTTACTGTTTTATAGTGATGTTAATATGAGTGTCGAAGTTTAGATTATTATCTATGGTTATTCCAAGAAGTTTGGTGGTTGTGTCAGGAGATATGAGAGTCCCGTTGTTGGATGTAAGAGTGAAGTGAAGAGGGGCAGACCTACGAGTAGGAGTAAAAAGTAGAAGTTTAGTTTTTTTAGGGTTAAGTAGAAGGCAATGGTTTAAAAACCATTGTTCAGCTGTATTAAATGCATTTTGTGTAAGGGATTGTAGCTCGGTAGGAGTATTAGCGGAGCAAATAATGGTGGAGTCGTCTGCATATTGAATGCAGGTTGCATGTGGAATTGCTAGGTGGAGGTCATTAATGAAAATGGAAAATAACAATGGGCCTAAAATGGAGCCCTGGGGGACACCAAGGGAAATGGGGAGGTGAGAAGATAGGTTGCTTTCCCATAGTACTGCTTGTTGTCTATTCTCTAAGTAGGATTTGAACCATTGTAATGCTAAAGTATCAAGAGAAAGAGATTTAAGTATTTCAATAAGGAGCTGGTGGTTAACCATATCAAAAGCCTTAGATAAAGCAGTGAAGACAGAGGAGGAAAGGGTATTGTTATTACGATTAGAATTTATACAGTCTGTGAAGGAGAGTAGGGCTGTGGTGGTGCTGTGGTTAGGTCTAAACCCATGTTGACAGTTGGCAAGTAAGTTATTATCAATAAGATGGGTGAGTAGTTGCTTATGGACACATTTTTCCATTATTGTTGCCAGTGGAGAGAGTAGGGCTATTGGTCTATAGTTTGAAATGTCAATGGAGTTACCACCTTTATGAAGGGGGATGATGTGTGAGATTTTCCAGATAGATGGGATATTTCCTTCGGTTATAGTTCTGTTTTTAAGTATGGAAATGGGGAGGGCTATGGCTTTGGCACCTTTTTGCAGGTATTCAGTAGGTAGATGGTCAGCAGAGGGGGTAGTAGGTTTCAGTTTTTCTAGAAGAGAGCAAATGAAGGATGAAGGAACAGGTTTAAGCTGAAATAATGGAATTGGGTAAGTTGAAGAGGTGGTTAGATTAGGGGAAGTTGGAGATAATTGCTTAGCTAGTGTTTGAATGGTATCTGTAAAGAAAGAATTAAAGGCATTGGCAGTTTGTGTTGGATTATCTTGGTTGGAGCCTTGTGGGATAGGTATAACAGTTTGACCTGGGTGTAGGAGTTTGTTGATGCTGGACCAAAATTTTTGTGGATTCCTTTGGTTAGTTTGTTGTAGTTGGATATAAAAGTTTTTTTTATCTAGTAGGATAGCTTTTTTAGTAGTCTTTCTTAGTTGTCTAAAGGTTTGGTGGTCTGTTAAATTCCTGGTAGTGTGCCATTTTGTCCAAGATTTGTTTCTGAGGAGAATTTTCTGTCTAGTTGCTTTGGTGAGCCATGGGGCAGGTTTAGCATTACTTCTAATAGAGCATACAGGGACATATCACTGTTGAGTCATCTGCATATGTAGTCTCACAGTTTGAGCCACTGTAATGCTACTGTAAATGTGCCCAAGAATAGTGAGGAAAATGTTGTTGTTAATATGTTTTATGTTGTTAATGTATTATAAACTACCACTTCCTGAGGCAAGAGAAGTAAGCTTCCAGTTCTTCACCAGAACATTACCACCACCTAGTGTACATCCAAGTGTACACATCCCCTCCCCCCAGGAGAAGGCAGCTGACCATGCCTCTTCACTGCCCTCTGGCCTGCCTCAACCCTCCAACACCAGGGCTGTTAATGAAACCCTTGTCGCCAAGGTGATAGTCATAATTGTCTCCCTTATGCTATGGAACCAAGCTTTCACTGAACATATTCTTGGTAATGTGCCAAAAGTCTTGATTCAGCCAAGTGACAGTCACCGGGGAGGGGGTACAAAATGCAGCACAGGCTGCAGTGTGTGTGCTAAGCTGTGAATGTGAGTACACAACGGTCAGTATGGAGCTGTGGTTGCAATTTTACACTGCTTGATACCTCAGTCTTCTGGTAATTAATGCCCATTTAATTTAATTATGTTTGGTCTAGGATAAATAATCAAAAAACAAACACTATATAAAACACGGACCCCTTTCAGACGATCAAAACGCTGTTTCCGTGAATACAAAATGATTGACACGTATTGCGCGAACTAAGTAAACGCCAAACATCCAAAACAGTGAAATCCAAAATGTTGAAGTGTTTTGGTTGTCCTGTCTGTGGTATAGCTCCGTAAGGTAAGCGTGCGATAGGTATGGACCTTAAGGTAGGGAGCGGGTTAAGGTAAGTGTATAGATAGGTAATGTATGTAAGATTTAGGGTAGTGTTAGAAGTAAGGTTTTGTTAAATGTATTTATGTGTATTATTTATTTTGTTAGGTTATATCTCCGTAGGGGAAGTGTGCGGCAGTTACGGACCTTAGGGCTAGGGAGGGGTTAAGGATAGTGCATAGATAGTTGTGTATGTGGAGTTTAGTGTAGTGTTAGAAGTAGGGTTTTGCTAAATTTATTTATGTGTATTATTTATTTTGTTTGGGTATATCTCCTTAGGGGAAGTGTGCAGTAGTTACGGACCTTAGGGTTAGGGAGGGGTTAAGGATAGTGCATAGATAGTTGTGTATGTGGGGTTTAGTGTAGGGTTAGAAGTTGGGTTTTGGTGCTTTACTTTAGGGTTAGGAGTATTTTTACAAGAGGGAGGAGCATACGGTGACATACAAGAGTGGAGGAAGATGCACACAGGTGGATTATATCTTATGTAGAAGGGCCAATCTGAAGGAGATTTGAGACTGTAAAATGGTGGCAGGGGAAAGTGTAGTTAGGCAGCATAGGATGGTGGTTTGTAGGATGACATTGGTGATCAAGAAGAGGAGGATGAGTGTGAGGGCAGCACCAAGGATCAAATGGTGGAAATTGAAAAAGGGTAATTATGAGGTGATGTTCAGGGAAGAGTTAAGACAGGCACTGGATGGCAGTGAAGAGTTACCGAATAGCTGGGTAACTACAGCAGAGCTAGTAAGAGAGATGGCTAGAAGGGTGCTTGGTGTGACATCTGGAAAGAGGAAGGAGGACAAGGAGACCTGGTGGTGGAATGAAGAAGTACAGGAGAGTATACAGAGAAAGAGATTGGCGAAGAAGAAGTGGGATTGTCAAAGAGATGAAGAAAGTAGACAAGAGTATAATGAGATGAGGTGCATGGCAAAGAGAGAGGTGGCGAAGGCTAAGGATAAGGCGTATGAAGAGTTGTATAAAAGGTTGGACACTAAGGAGGGAGAAAAGGACCTGTACCAATTGGCTAGACAGAGTTAGTAAAGATGTGCAGCAGGTAAAGATGATAAAGGATAATGAGGGAAACGTCCTCACAAGTGAGGAGAGTGTGTTGAGCAGATGGAAAGAGTACTTTAAGGGGTTGATGAATGAAGAGAATGAGAGGGAGAGAAGGTTGGATGATGTGCAGATAATGAATCATGAAGTGCAGTGGATTAGCAAGGAGGAAGTAAGGATAGCTATGAAGAGGATGAAGAATGGAAAGGCTGTTGGTCCAGATGACATACCTGTGGAAGCATGGAGGTGTTTAGGTGAAATGGCAGTGGAGTTTTTAACTAGAGTGTTTAATGAAATCTTGGAAAGTGAGAGGATGCCTGAGGAATGGAGAAAAAGTGTTTTGGTACCGATTTTTAATAATAAGGGTGATGTGCAGAGCTGTAGTAACTACTGAGGGATTAAACTGATCAGTCACAGCATGAAGTTATGGGAAAGAGTAGTGGAAGCTAGGTTAAGAAGGAGGTGATGATTAGTGATCAACAGTATGGTTTCATGCCAGGAAAGAGCACTACAAATGCGATGTTTGCTCTGAGAGTGTTGATGGAGAAGTACAGAGAAGGTCAGAAGGAGTTGCAGTGTGTCTTTGTGAATTTAGAGAAAGCATATGATAGGGTGCCTAGAGAGGAGTTGTGGTATTGTATGAGGAAGTCAGGAGTGTCAGAGAAGTATGTAAGAGTGGTACAGGATATGTACGAGGGTAGTGTGACAGCGGTAAGGTTTGCAGTGGGAGTGACAGATGTGTTTAAGGTGGAGGTGGGATTACATCAAGGATCAGCTCTGAGCCCTTTCTTATTTGCAATGGGGATGGACAGTTTGACAGACGAGATCAGACAGGATTCCCCGTGGACTATGATGTTTGCAGATGACATTGTGATCTGTAGTGAGAGTAGGGAACAGGTGGAGGAGACCCTGGAGAGGTGGAGATATGCTCTAGAGAGAAGAGGAATGAAGGTCAGCAGGACTAAGACAGAATATATGTGTGTGAATGAGAGGGAGGATAGAGGAATGGTGAGGATGCAGGGAGTAGAGGTGGTGAAGGTGAATGAGTTTAAGTACTTGGGATCAACAGTTCAGAGTAATGGTGAGTGTGGAAGAGAGGTGAAGAAGAGAGTACAGGCAGGATGGAGTGGGTGGAGAAGAGTATCAGGAGTGATTTGTGACAGACGAGTACCAGTAAGAGTGAAAGGGAAGTTCTACAAGAAGGTAGTGAGTCCAGCTATGTTATACGGGTTGGAGACAGTGGCACTGACAAAACGGCAGGAGTCAGAGCTTGACGTGGCAGAGTTGAAGATGTTAAGATTTGCACTGGGTGTGACGAGGATGGACAGGATTAGGAATAAGTATATTAGAGGGCCAGCCCAGGTTGGAAGGTTTGGAGACAAAGCCAAAGAGGCAAGATTACATTGGTTTGGACATGTACTGAGGAGGGATGCAGAGTATATTGCTAAGGATGAAGCTGCCAGGTAACAGGAAAAGAGGAAGGCCTAAGTTAAGGTTTATGGATGTGGTGAGAGAGGACATGCAGGTGGTTGGTGTGACAGAGCAAGATGCAGAGGACAGGAAGAAATGGAAACAGTTGACCTGCTGTGGCGACCCCTAACAGGAGCCGCCGAAAGAATAAGAAGACTTTAGGGTTAGGAGTAGGGTTTGGTTAGTGTATGTATGTGGTTTATTTACTTTGTTTGGGTAGGTAATATGTAGTGGGTGGTGGGGTTGGCCGACTATGACCGTTTGATGTTTTAAATTTCATGGTTTAGTGCGTTCGGTATATTCGCGGTTCGATTAATACGTGTCGCTCTTTTGGTATTCACTAAAATGGATTTTCGCGGAACTGATATAGACCCACAAAACACCACATCTCTGTTGTAGGTAGACTGGAAGTTAATACGAGACTTTTTTCTTTTCTGAAAAGGATGTTATATTGGCAGGCATATATACCTTCCAACAAACTATAAATGGAAAGGAAGAGCTATGTAAGTTTAAGTAGCACAATACAGGTTCATAGATTAATACTAGGCTAACTGCCCTTGGAGGCCATTTTAAGTCTTGCCAATTACCCCATGTGAGAATCAAACCCTGTACCTTTTGTTTGGTAAGGTAAACTAAACACCTTAACCATTAAGCCCTGTACCTTTTGTTTATAAGGTAAACACCTTAACCATTAAGCTAACCTCCCAACCATAGTTAGTTCCTCAGAAAAATATTTAATTGAAAAGACAATTTTGTGTTTAGTAACAGAGTGTCTATGTCTTTGGTGCCATTAAGTTACGATTTTCTCATAACAGCACTACTGACCTGTGTAGTGTTATGTCTAGTGGTCTGATTTCTGTACTTATTCTGGACTGTTCTGCAAAAAAATCACTATTTTCTTCCTTGGTATATCTTGTTCAGCTGAGATGTTAGTGTAACAGTATCTTGAGCATTTGCCAAACAAGAATCTAGACAGGTAAATAATTTCCAGCATTCCTCATGCCTCAATTTATCTAGTCCATTAGAATATCTAAGAATTTGTTTCCTATTGGCAGTCCATATCGGTAGTCCTTAGTCCCAGTCCCACATCCAATAAAGCTAATGCATATGCTCAGCTATACCCACCTCCCCACTAAAGCTAGCTTTTGCCTCCATCCTGGCACACCCACTCCTTTTGAATCAGTTGTAGCCCCACTACAGCTTTCTTTTAGGCCTACTACTTCTAAGGCTAGTTCCTAGGATCAGCAGCGAGTAGGTACAAAACAGAAAAACATACAGGCGGACAAAGCTGAACATGATAAATTCTGAAACAGGTGGCACTGCCCACTTCAGTCCCCACTCTCTTTATCCATCCATGATTCCTAGCAGCTTGGCTCACGCCCAGACTGGGTGTGCCATAGCTTCAGATGGAACTGCCTACTTCAGCCCCTGTCTATCCCTACCTGCACTCTCGTAGCTGTGGTTCATCCCCAGACTGGATCTGCCATTGCTTAACATGGCATTGCCAACTTTAGTCCCCACTTTGTGTATACTACATGACCTCAGTCAGCTGTGGCACACCCCGAGACTGGCTTTATGTGGCATCACCATACCACTAAGTTAGTAAGCCACTCAGCCAACCATTTTTGAGACTATTTGTAATAAGATTATGATAGCTAAGTACTTATCTCAATGTCCTGTTTGCCAGCTGGCAGAAATGAATGCTATTAGAATTATTTAAAAATCATAGCCTGTTTAGCATCTTGGTGGAAGATAAAGAAACAACTGACAATTCAAGTCTTGGGACAAACTACATATTTTGAGAAAGTTCATAAATACAAGAATATAATGCCAGAAGTGAAATTATGTTTTTTTTTGTTTTGTTTTTTTTTTTTTTGCATTTCATTGTTTACTAAATATTTCAACACTCACAGCACAGGTTTACTGTAATACAAGCTGTTAATCCTACCCCTGGTAATCTGCTCCTATCAGGCTGGTGCCGTTCACAGCTAAGATCCGGTCTCCAATGCTGAGCTTGCCATCCGTAGCTGCCGGGCTGTCCGGTATCAGTGTTCTGACATAGATTCCAGGTGAATTCAAGGGTGTGTGCTATAAATAACAACAGGGCAGTCACTCTGCAATAATGAAGAATTACCTACAGTCTGGTGTAACTATCATGTATTTTTCTTAGCATGTGAATAAGAAGAAAATTAATATTTCACAAAACAACAAGAAAAGGATATACCGGATTTAACAGTATTGTTAATATTAAATAACATGTAAACAGATAACCAATTCCTGTTTTTTGTACAGCATTATGGTATAAACATGACTCACACCATGAACATAAATATCTTTGACTTGCTTAAAGAGTTTCTATGGCTATCAAAGTCAAAAAAGCTGTGAAGTAAAGAAACTAGTAGTGGAAATGTATTGCCTGGCAAATCCATTTCTGGATTCATTTTTTATTACGTGCACTTTTAAATGGAGATTACTTCTCCTCCCTTGAGTTTAATCTTTTTTTTTCTGGAAATGAGGTCTTCAGGATCAGTCTTACATATTTGTACAAGTCATAGCCCAGGACACCCCAACATGACTTACATTTTACCAACTGCCTTATAAAACTCTCTGTCTTTATGTCATTTAGTGTAATTATCCCTTGCTATAAGACTTTCTTGTAAATGTTAACAGCATGCAACTCATTCATATTGTACCCTTTGAGCTTTCTGCTTTGCATGCTTTAGTCTCTTTAATGACACTAATTTACAGAAGCCTAAAAGAAGACAAAGTGTTCCATGTCTGAAAATGCAGTAAAATAGTCTCTGTTTTCAAAAGGGGTGATATAACCAAGATTTAAAAAATCAGGCCACTCAATATGCTGAGCCCATTGCCAAAGAAATGAGAGAAAGTAGTACATTACTGCATCTGAATTGTTTGTGTGTTTTAGCTGCTTTTCTGTATATATAGTCTTCTCTGTATATGTAGACTAGCTACTTATTCTACTGTATTACTGCCTCTTAAATCGTTTTTCAGTTGTGCACTTGCCTTGCTTCATTTTAAAAAGTTTTAAATTGCTAATTTTGTAGAGTTTTAATTGCATTTACTGTTTAGGACTACACATAGCGTTTTCTGTGTTTATTTACTGTATTATTGCATTGTTTAGTCTGTCTTAACCAAAAAAAAAATACTATATTGTTTGTTCATTTCCCACCTTTCCTAGCCAGTCCATATCCCAGGCTTTGCTTGTCTCAGGACTTTATTTTCTGTATTCAGAGCTATCCAGACCTTGCTGTGGTAGAGGGAAGTCCTACTGCTTACCAGTGGGACTGGTGAGCATTGTACTGCCTGTCTAACGCTAGAGGAGTGGTTTCCAGCTCTGAAATTGTAATTTTATTAGCCTTTTTAGGTTAATTTCTATCCTTTTCAACTTTCTGGCTTAAAAACGCGTGTGTTTGTGTATTTTACACATCGTGCAGCACTGCGGGGCTACAGTTAAACTATTCCAGGTGCCAGAAAGTCTGCAGGAAGCCTGAAACTGATACAAGCACTCAACTCTCCTTGTCAATAAGGAGAAATTAATTGTAGGGACTAAACAACCTATAATTGCAAAGTACCTTGCAAAGGTAAGGGAAAACAGCTCTTGTACTTTACAAAAAAAGCACCTAAACAGGCATGTCCAAAGGTCAGCTTCCGGTGACTTCTCCTGTCCACCTGGGTGAATCTGGGCATACTGGGGCAATGCGGCAACTGCCTCATGTACACAGACAACCCTCTCCTCCTACCACCCAACACTACAACCTGCGAGAGATGCACTTATATAGACAAACTGGAAGCAAAGCTCTCTCCAGCCAAGATTGTGCTAGACAGTCAAGAGGAGAAGGTTAATACCTGCACTACACCTCAAGCAACTCATAGCCCTTCAAAACCCACACCATCAACACCCACACATAGTAACACTAAACCCACATATGCGGAGGCCCTTAACATTAACCTGCCCAAGCAAAAAGGACCTCTGAAGCTAAAATGCAAACACCAGTCACAACCAAAGTGACACATAGCTCACAACACCAGTGTGCCACCCAACAACAGCCCCTAAGGCAAGACAATGTACCCAACACTTTAGCCATAGGTGACTATAGTCAGGCACACTGATGTCCCACTCACTAGGCTGAACAAGGTGAAAATTACAGTCAGCTGCCTGTCAGATGCCAGGATCCGCCACATAACGCATGCACTCAAGTCACTCCACAACAAGACAAATACGACTCTGTCATTGTCCATGTTGGAGTGAATTACTTCAGACGTACTTCCCTGGATTACATGAAAAGAGACATGGAAGAGCTCTCGGATCATGTGGCCCTGGCAGGTATGACTCTAGCCCTGAGTAGCATCCTGCCTTCGCCCAGAATGATACCACAGTATAAAGACAAAATGATTGACTTCAACAACTGGCTAAGCTTCTGGTGTCATTCAAAGGAGATCCAGTATCTGTCTGCCTGGAAAGACATGATTGACAAACCACGATGCTTTGCCAGAGAAGATCTGCACTTGTCACCCTTGGGATTCAGGTTACTGGCTAAAGCTCTTGCCATCCCATATTAGAGCCTTTTTTAGGCAAGATTCAAAGGACAAAACTACCAGCGTAACACATACAAGCATGCAAAATCTGAAGGTAATGATACTGAATGCTAGAAGTCTTAACCTCAAAATGCACTCTCTCGAGGCACTCCTAAAAATGGAGAACATCGATATCTGTGCAGTAACTGAGACCTGGTTCAAGGCTCCAGAGAGCACCCCTGCAATACCAGGTTACAACTCTTACCACACTTTTCGGCCACAAAATCAAGACTGAAACACTAAAGGTGGAAGAGTGTCCATATTCACCAAGGATATTCACACCTCCAGGCTAGATGCCCAACACAATGCATCTGAAATTCTCCAGGTACAACTAACACTAGCTAAGAATGCAATTCAAATTGTAGCTTGCTACAGATCCCCCACTATGCCCCAAGATTCTCACTACACCTTTCTAAACATACTGGAAAATATTAAGATACAACCAAACACCCTAATACTGGGTGAGTTCAACTACCCTGCCATTAACTGGGAAAACTACACGGGTACCAACACTTTTTCCCAATGGTTCTTGGAATTCATAAATTCCAATGCCCTGGATCAACTAATCCATTGTCCCACCAGGGCCTCCAATATCCTAGACCTGGTCATTACCAACATGGGAAATAGATGCTCCACACCAGTGGTCACCCCCTCATTGGTCAGGTCTGGCCATAAGCAAATCACCCTTGACATCCACATGCCACCCCCACCCCCCAGTAAGGAAACCTCCGTAAAAAAATTCTCCAAGAAGTCAGAAGTGACAAACTTCATGACACCCATGCAGATGGAATCTGAAAGTTCGACTGCTGAATCCTACACAAAGGCACTGTATGAGCACATCCACTCGTGCATGAATCGTGCCATCCCAAATAGAACCAAGATGTTCTCCTCCAAAAAAAGGAAGCCAATCTGGTGGTCCCCTGCTATAAACAAACTAGATAACAGGAGGAAGAAAATGTTGCAGAAAAGAGGAAAATCCCACGATGCAAAAAACTCCCTCACCAGCCTCAGTAAGAAGCTGAGATCCCTCATAAAATCCTCAAAAGCTAGTTATGAAAATAAAATTGCCAAAGATTCCAAAGACAACCACAAGCCATTCTATAGTTATGTCAAGAATCTAAATGGCAATGCTCAGATCTGCTCTGAGCTACAACAGAATGGCATTAAATATACTGATCCCAAGGATATTCCCAAGGATATTGCCAATATCCTGGCAGATTGATTTAGTGCCAACTTCACCCCCTCTCACCCCCTAGAGGGCCCATCTCAATACCAAAAGATTGCCAAATTCTGGTAATCATGGCCACACAGACAGAAAATGCACTCTCCAAAGCTAAGAATACAGCATCCATGGGACCAGATGACATCCTGGGCTGTGTACTACATGAACTAAAAAATGAACTGGTACCTCACCTAAGTGTCATGTTTAATCATAGCCTCACCTCAGGCTCCGTGCCCACTGAGTGGCACACAGTTACAGTTACCCCACTCCACAAGGGGGGATCCACCTTGGATCCCGGGAACTACCGTCCCATCAGTCTGACGAGCCTGATCTGCAAGGGCATGGAACACATTATCATGGAACTTATAAACAAAGACATTGGCAACCATCAAACACTGGAACCCACCCAGTTTGGGTTTGTGAAGTGCCGATCTTGTCTCCTGAACCTGATTGACTTCTTATAATCAGTCTCCAGAGCTGTGGACGAGGGTAAGGTGGTCCACACAGCCTATCTGGACCTCGCCAAGGCCTTCGACACCATCCCCCACTCTGGAATCATAGATAAACTTATTAAGCTGGGCATAAATCCCTGCGTCACTTGATGGGTTGCCAGCTGGCTTACTGACAGAACCCAGACTGTAAAAGTAGCACACTCCAAATCCAGCTCCAGACAAGTGACAAGTGGAGTACCTCAGGGTTCAGTCCTGGGACTACTCTTGTTTGGCATCTACTTCTCTGAAGTACAGGCCAACACTAAGGGACTCTGGCTAACAAAGTTCGCAGATGACTGCAAACTGGGAGCCATTATTGAATCCCCAAATGATGTGGATATTCTACAAAAGGGCCTTACAGAAACAGATGCCTGGTGCCAGAGCTATGGGCTCAAGCTTAATGCCAAGAAATGTATAGTTATCCCCTTTTGAAAAAAAACATGTACCCATGAATTACCACATAGGTGGCAGTACACTAAACATAGAAAGTGTGATGAGAGACTTAGGGACACAGGTGGTCAGTGGTCTCACCTTCAATAACCACATCACCACAACAGTCAGGAAATCCTTCTATGTGGCACATCTCATCACTAAGGGCTTTTCATCCAGAAAAAAGGAGGTCAATGTCCCACTGTACTCATCCCTCATTAGACCCATAATAGAGTATAACACCCCATTTGGTATGTACCTCACAAGACATCTGCAACAGCTGGAAAGGCCGCAGAAGTACCTCATTAAAAGAATCACAGGCCTAAAGCAGATGCCATATGCTGAATGTCTAAAACCCCCCCAGCTATACTCTGTGGCATATTGTCTACTCAGAGGTGATCTCTGCTTAACATACAAGGCCATGTCAAACCCTGAGCTGTTGGACGTGCTCCACTTAAAGAAATCCCAATTCCTCAGAGCCACACGCTCCAGGGATCTAAACCTTGTCATCACAATGAACAAAATATTTTGGAGGGATAGGTTCCTGAACCAAAGACTCCCCATACTCTGGAATAGACTGCCCATACATGTCAAGCAGAGTGCCTCCTTGGCCCTCTTCAAAAGGAACCTTGATGATTGGATGGGAGATAGGAAATTCACCCCAGGGATCATGTCAGTCACCCTGCTAGACAGGGGTCCAGGGAAGTAAATATTGTGGGAAGAAATATCTAGGGAATTGTTATGGCTAGGCTTGTATAGGCCCTAGGGCTGATAGCCTAGTACCAACCTATGAGACTATGAACCTATGAAATGACCACCTATCTTCTGCAAAATAATATTAATCTACACATGCATCATGGATTCAGATGGGTGCATAGAAAGAATACAGCTATCTGCAAAATACCCATGTCCACAACTGCATAACTTGACAGAAGGAACTAGAGTGGAGCCATATTCTTGGTTATGGATCTATACTCCTAGACTTTGATACTGTCCTTCATTCTCTACTCCTAGCTCAATGAAAGGAAGGTTGCTTTAATCCCTGTCTACTAGTATGATATAATGATTACTTATCTGATTGCACTACAGCTGTGCTTTGGCAAATTAGATACGCTGACTGAATGACACTCAGTTTGGGGGTATATCAGGGATCATTTCAGCCTTTGTAATATTTAAAAAGAATACGTATTATAACAGCCTTATGAACTGCTTAAATTAATATTTTATCAATGGGCACTGAAAAATGGGTATGATAGAAATGTTTATTTGACCCAAAATATATAAATGTTACTGCACTGCTAAAGTGTTTCTGGTATCCAATTTAGTGTTTTCCTCTACTTTTTCCTAAATTTTGCTGCTGTATTACAAGTTTTCCAGCTTTTTTAAACAAGTAACCTCTTTATTAAATTATCATGTATGATTTAGGCAATTGTACATTTATATAAATGAAAATAAAGTATACCGACACAATCTCAGTTGCAAATATTATACATTGCAAACCATGCCGACACAACTGCAGCTGCAGACATTATATATCACTTACACTGTCACTGTTGTCACTGTTAGTCAACCATAACATAGCTCATTCAAAAACTGCCTTCTTTTAAATTTTGTTCCTCCTCTGTATGTTTGATCCCACACTTCCAATTTTTTCCTGTGTAATTTGCTCATACCCTTTTCTAAAGATCCCAGCTCCAGTTGTTTTATCTCTGTTACTATCTTCGTTACTTCTAGTAAAATTGGTTTGGATTTTGATTTCAGTTTTCTAGTAATTGCTTTTTTGGCACACATCATAATTAGACTCAGCAAGACCTTACTATGTCTAGGCAAGTCCAATTCTGTATGATAGCTTAAACAAATAATTTCCTTAGTTACACCAATTTGCTTACCCAGCATCTCTGACAGAGCAGTTTGCAGGGAATCTTTACAGTCTGCCAACTCATTGTACTCCCAGAAAATATGTTCCCAGTTACCTCTTTCCTCCCCATCACACCTCCAACATTTGCTGTCTCCCCCGAGGAAAAATTCTTTGGAGTCTGCTTGGCATATAAAAATATCTATGTAAATACTTCTAAGCGAAGATCTTACATCTTCTAGACTTTCCATATTTGGGAGACATACATATATTCCCCCATTGTTTCTTTGTGAATTGCTTATCCAGTCTCTCTTCCCAATCCTTTCTAACCTCCACTGATTGATACGATTATAGTTATCATGCAATATTTTATATGCACTACTAATTCCTTTCTTAATGGCAGCTTCTGTTCTAGATTCTACTAAAATTCTACCAGTGTTGTTCTTTTGTTTAGGACCCCCCTTATTTCTTTATCTGTACCTATACTCTGATATCAATCCTTGATATGGAAGGCAATCTCTAACCTGCAGTCCAAATAAGTTATTGGCATCTTTCCATTCTATTATCTTTCTCTCTCTAGTTATTTGCTCCCAATACCTTGGTTCCTTTGCTAGTTTTTTCCAATAAATTCTAGTCCCCTCTTGCCTATTGTCTGTATCCCTAATTGCCGTCATCACTATCAGCAGAATCTCCTTTCTCCATTCCCATGTTGGCTTAGTTCTTAGAAAACTTTCTGCTACTTTATGAATATAATATTCTGTATGATAATTGTTATTCTCCTTAAAAGTCTCCATCCAAAATCCCAGTCTCTTTTTGTTTGTTGAACTTATCCCATTTCATCATCATTTCCTTTTACTTTGAATTATAATTTTTTGCTTGTGCTATGTCTAGGAGCCTTAACCGTGTTGCTCTAAAATACCCCTTCAAATGGGGTAATCCCAATCCACCCTGTTCTATTGGAAGAATAAGCTTATCCCACTTGACTCCTGCCATCTTCCCCTCCCAGATAAAATCCTTCAGCTCTTTATTAATTGCTATCCACAACACAACTTCTCTAGTTGATAAAAATAAGCCTGACCTGTGTATAAGACTAAAGGAACTAAAAACATTTTAACTCCCTGTATCTTACTATCGATATCTATATAACAGAACTTCCATTTTCTTAGTTTTTGTATTATCTTTTGTTTAGTCTCTTCCCACATATCCTTAGCTGCCACACTGGAATAATTTCTAATCCATACTCGTAAATACTTCATTTTATCATGTCCCCATAAGTATGAATATTGCTGAACCAATTTGTATGTTGGTATATAATTTACCACTATTGCCTTTGTTTAGCTTCATTAATTTTGTATCCCAGAAAGATTTGAAACTGTCTTAATATGTTCCACAGCACTGAAATATCCCTTTCTGGTTTTGTCAGGAATAAAATAATGTCATTTGCAAATAGAGCCAGCTTTTCTTGACTGCCATACCAATTATATCCTTGAATTTCTGAGCCCCGTATTTTCTTTGCCAGTGGTTCTAAATTTAATGCAAATAACAAAGAGGAAAGAGGACACCCCTGCCTGGTTCTTCTGCTCAAGCTTAATTTAACTTAATTTTTGCCTCCGCTCCCTTATATATCTTTCTAATCAACCTTATAATTTCATCAGAGAAAGCAAATGCTTACAAAGTCCCAGCTTACTCTGTCAAATGCTTTCTTTGCATCAAGACCCACAGTCAACAGTGGTATTTTCTTGCATTCTGCTTCCCTCTGGATCATCAGTGTTCTGTTAATGTTGTCAAATGCTTGTCTCCCCATCACAAAACCACATTGATCCATATCTATCAATTTTAGCATCACTTTTGCCATTATATATATAAACACTTTATAATTATAGTTTAGTACTGAAATGGGCCTGTACTAAGCTGGATCTGAAGGATCTTGACCCTCTTTAGGTATCAGAGCTACCACCACTTTCTTCCTCTTCTTAAAATACTGTTAAACAAAACCTTCCAGAACTTTATCAGTCTTTTCCCTCCTAGTTTCCCAACTTCCACAGGAATACCATATGTTCTTGGGGACTTTCCTTAAAGTGGTTATACATACCATTTGTATCTCATCTCCTCTAATCCTGTTAGTAATTGAGCCTCCTCTACCTCTAACCTTGGTATATTTAATTCTTCCATAAACACTTCCATTTGAACCTTTTCCTGATTTCCATATTTCACTGCTTTATACAGACTTTCATAGAATTACCAAGATATTTCTATCTTCAAAATAATTTTACAGGGTCCCTTGTTATCTTCTATGTTATAGGCTCTTTAAGCTTTGTGACAGCCCTTTCTACTTTCTGTTGTCTGGGTTGTTGCGCTAAAAGTTATTGTGCTCTAGGGTTATTATCAAAAAACAGTTTCTTAACAGCAACTTTTCTAAACTCATGCATATTATCAAGGTAATACCTTATTTTTTTGTTTAGCATTCTGGAGTTGCTCCTCATCTTGTTCTGTGAGATTCCCCCTATTTTGCAATACTTTAACTTTTGTCAGTCCCTCTAAATAATTTGTTTTATTAGGTAATTAATGAAAGTATAAATGGATGTGATTATATTGCATTGTATGTGTGGTTTTCTGAGGAAGTCAATTCAGACGAAAGCTTTGAAATAAATTTTTTTTGTATGCTAAAATTGTGGTTTTTATTCTAAGAAGCCTTTATTGACCATTGGCAGCCTTTATTCTTGAATGATTGTGTTGTGGTGATATTGGTTCCACACATTTCAGCAGTTCCATGTCACATCTTACAGAACTTTTTGTTTTATTGAAAATCTTCAAACAAAAATACACACCTCCAATACTTCCTAAAACCTATTAACTTAATAATAACACACAAAACTAAGTACATCTTCAAATATTGAAGTTTTACCCTCCTAATAGTAACAAATGTTCCAAACTGACAGCCACATACACAGGCTCAAGCTAACCTAAAAGAAAGGCTATCCATGCTAAGATACACGGTATAGCCTGTGGTTCTATTAAGTGCTGTCTGGTTTTGTGCTATCTTTATAGCTCTCTCAGCTGGGACAACACTTGAACACTTTAAGAAAACATTTTCTCCAAGTAATTTCTCTTTATTAGATTGTCTTCTGGAGACATGAGAACCAGGCACAAAACTATTTACTAGAAAAAAAAAGCTTTACAATACTCAGTATTCTTTTTTGTTTACTTACTTTCCCTTAAAACATCTTACTAGATTATACTAATGGCTTTAACCCAGTCATTCCCCTATGCAAGAAGGAGAAAAAGCACACTAATTTTTCTTTTGTCATGCTCTTTTAATCAGATTTTTTTACATTGCACTGCCTACATTTCTTAAAATAGAACAAGGAGAAAGAGAGAAGAAAGGAGAAAGAAAAAAAAAACTGGAGCATCTATTTACATTAGTATCCACATTCACTTAAAAATAACTGAAAAAAATTGATTTACAACAAGTAAAAAATCATGCACTGTTTAAACAGTAGTATTAAGAAAAAATGTTTTGTTTACAGTTAACTTTCTTCCTTCTCTTCCCCTTTCCTGAATATTTTGCCAGACATTAATGACATGAAGTAGGGCATATGCTTTAGAGTCAACTACAGGTTTAACAAAGTCCAAAAAATTCCAATATTTCCAGATTTTTTGTGCTGTCATGTTTCATAAATATAATCATTGCTTTGTAATTCCACTGTTTTCCAGGTAGTTCTTGGTCAAGTTTTAGCTACTAAGAACCAGTGGTAGTGTTTCTGTGGCAGAGAATTAAACTGCTACTGTCTTCTGGAAGTAGGAATTTTGGCTGAATACCAAGCTAATTTTCTATTCGTTATTTCATTTTTCCTGTTGGGATAAACAGCTTTGAGTGCCACAACATGCAGCTCCACACAACACTGTATTATCTAGATGTGGGATCTTCCATTGTCAAATCCTCTGCAAACAAAAGTACAGTTGCGTACACTTACCATAAGTGTAGATGTTCAAGTGTATTTACTGTTGCAGTCATCACACTTGGGTTATCTGCCTGCAGGTAGCCCTCAGTTGGCCTGAATACCAGAGTCTTGGGATTTCTGCATCAGATGATGTCACCTTTTACATGATGTCAGGTCATCAGGGGTATATAACATGCAGCCGATGTCATTACATCAGTTTTTCTTGCCCCAGATGTCAGAAGCCCCCCAAATAGGAAGCAATTACATGGTATAGAACACCTCCAGTAAAAAGTAAATGCCATTGTCATAAGATATGGCCAAAAAGAGGATAGGTAGAAAGCATAGAAAAGTCAGGGGGCTGGAGGGAGGGTAACCAGGACTGCAACACTGAATACAGTCAAACATCTACATTTATGGTAAGTGTACACAACTGTGATATGTTCTTCGTATTTCACTGTTGGAGTCATCACACTTGGATTGATTCCCAAAGCTGAGGAAGGGTGGAGGCAGTCAAGAAGTATTAGGACTGGCTAGCAGGCCTTGTAGGACTGCTGTGGCAAATCCAGCTCTGGATTTAGAAAAGATAGTTAAGTGGTAATGCTTGGTAAAGGTGTGTACAGAACTCCAAGTTGCAGCTTCCAGGATGTCTCTGGTAGGGACTCCCCTGAGAAATGCTGTAGAGGTTGAGGTAGCCCTAGTGGAATGAGTTCTGATCCCCTGTGGGGTAGGTTTTCCATGGTGTTTGTAGCAGAAATGAATGCAGTGTGCTACTCATTTGGAAATGGTTTGCTTTGAAATGGCCTTGCCCTCTGCCACTGTAGCAAAGCTGACTAGCAGCTGGTCAGATTTTCTGAAAGGTTTAGTCATGTCCAGGTAGAACCTGAGCTGTCTGTGCACATCCATGGAGTGCAGGATCCTTTACCTTTTATTCTGAGGATTAGGGAAAAAGGTTGGTAAATGGATGGATTGGTTTAAAGCCACACTGGATGCCACCTTGGGCATAAATGATGGGTTAGTCCTGAGGGAAACCCTGTCAGCATGGAAAATAATGAAGGGTTCCACAGCCATTAGTGCCTGTAACTCAGACACTCTTCTTGCTGAAGTGATGGCTAGAAGTAACGCTGTTTTCCAAGAGAGGAGTTTTAACTCTGCTGCAGCAGCAGGCTCAAAAGGGGGAAGCGTGAGCTTCTCTAGTACAAAGTTAAGGTCCCAGGCAGGGGTGGGAGCTCTCCTCGGGGGCCTTAAATTGTTAGCTCCTCTCAGGAACTGTTTGATGAGAGGGTGAGAAAAGAGAAGTGGCTCAGTATTGTAATGAGCTGAGATGGCAGAGGCATGAATCTTAACTGATGAGAAGGATAGGCCTTTGTGGATCAGCTCTGCTAGGTAATCTATGATTTGAGGTAAGGTGAGCACAGCTGTGTCCTTTCCTTGAGACTGTCTCCAAGAACAATATATTTTCCACTTTTCTGAATAGGATTTCCTAGTACTAGGCCTTCTGGCTTCAAGGATGACTTCCAGCACCTGTTTGCTGAGGGTTGCTGGTGGTGTATTCAGGGGATAAGCCAGGCTGCAAGGTTCAGGGTTTGCAGCTGTGGATGCAAAATCTGTCCCACCTGCTGGGACAGCAGGGAAGGGGTCTGATGTAGGTGCCAGGGTGGCACTGCTGTCAGACTGTGTAGGAGTGGGTACCAGTGCTGGTGTGCCCAGTCTGGGGGCAATAAGGATTGTCCTTGGTCTGTCCTGTTTTATCTTGAGTAGTACTTTTGAGAGGAGGGGCAGAGGGGGAAAGGCATACATAGAGAGGTTTTCCCATGTAAAGGATAGAGCATACACTTTCCACGCTTGGCTGTGAGGATTTCTGGTGCAAAATTTGCTCAATTGATGATTTTGGGGGGAGGCAAATAGGTCCACCTCTGGTGTCCCCCACCTTTGGATTAGAAGCTTGAATGAGTTGGGTTCCAGTTTCCACTCATGTGAGTCCAGTAGATTTCTGCTTAAGTCATCTGCCAGTGAATTTTGTTTGCCTGGCAGGAACTGAGCTTGCAGGTGCACTTGGTTGCTCAAGTATGTGTTCCACAGGGCCATAGCTAAGCTGCAGAGTGGGTAGGAATTAGTCCCCCCCCTGCTTGTTTATGTACCACCAAACTGTAGTGTTGTCTGTCTTTATCAGGAGTTGTCCTGGACGGATAAGGTATTTGAAGGCTGTCAGAGCATTCTGTACAGCTAACATTTCTTTTTGATTGATATGCAGGGGAATTTGTTCTGGCTTCATTTGCCTTGAATGAATTTGCCTGTCATGTGAGCCCCCCATGCATAGTCTGATGCATCTGTTGTCAGGTTTGGGCAGTGAGGGGATGAGTGGAAGGAAGTCCCTTGTGGTTGCATGCCTCTGCCCACCAAAAGAACTCTGCCCTTAGACAAGGAATGATAGGAATCAGTGTTTCCAGGTCCTGGGAATGTTGACACCAGAGACTTTTTAAGTACCATTGAAGTTTCCTCATATGCAGTCTTGCATATGGAATTAGTAGAATGCATGAGACCATGAACCCTAGGGCTTGCAGCATTTTTCTTGCAGAGAGCTGGGTTTTGGTGGCCATTAGTTTGAAGTAGTTTGTCAAATAAACCTGTTTTGGGGAGTGAGGAATGCCATCTGGGAAGTTGTGTTCAAGCTTGCTCCCAGGAATACAACCTTTTGGCTGGGCACCAGTTGTGATTTCTTTTCATTGATGGTGTATTCCAAAGAAGTTAGAAGTCTCCCTACAAATGCCAGGTGCTGAAGTAGCAATTCCTGACTGTCCGCCTTGCCTGAATCAGACAATTGTCCAAGTATGGGTAAATCTGAATATTTCTCTGCCTGCAGTATGCAATGGCTGGAGCCAGGCACTTTGTGAATACCCTGGGTGCAGTAGATAAGCCAAAGGGAAGTGCAGAGAACTGACAGTGCATGGAGCCTGCCCTGAAATGTAGATATTTCCTGTAAGGTTCCCTTATGGGAATGTGCAGATAAGCTTCTTTTAAGTCTAGGGTGACTAGCCAGGTGGCCTTGGCTAGCACAGGAAGAAGCTGTTGCAGTGTAAGCATTTTGAATTTTGGGACCACCAGGAAGGTGTTGAGAACTGACAGATCCAGGATAGGATGCCAAGAGCTCTTTTTTCTGGGCACTGGGAACAGTCTGGAGTAGAAACCCTATCCCCTTTGCTCTATTGGAACAGGTTGAATAGCCCTGATACTGAGAAGAGAAAGTACTTGCTTTTGAGCCTCTGCCCACTGGTTTGGAGGAAGGTCTGGCAACCCACTTGGGGTTGGCAGCGAGTGGAAGTAGAATCTGTATCCCTGGGATACAATGTTTAGGACCCATCGGTCCTGGGTAATGGACATCCAGTTTTTTGCATGCAGGGTTTGGAAGGATGATAGACAAGTCATTGTGAACTTTTTCCATAAGGGGGGGGGGGGCTTACCACTCCCTGTTTTTGAGGTGGGAGCACTCCATTGTTTAGATCTCTGCATACCCTGAGACTGTAGTCTTGGTGGTATGTTGCCCCTGGGTTTGGACTGAGAAGGCCTGGGAGGGACTGGAAAGGATCAGTTTTTAGAAGGCCAATGCCTACTGAATCTAGGTGGCTGTACCTGTAAGAAATATTTAACAGTTTGCATAGATTTAGCTTTTTCTTCAATCTTTTTAAGAACTTCTGCTTTTGTGCCAAACAAACATTTCTGGTTTAATGGAGCATCTAGTAATTTTGCTTTAACATGGTCTGGCAAGATTTGTTCCTTCAGCCAAGCATGCCTTCTCAGTACAGACCCAGTGACAGCAGCCCTGCAAAATGCTTCTAAGGCACCAAAACCACACTGCAAGTAATGTTTACTAACTTGGTTTGCAGAATGCATTAACTCTTGCAAATCTTTATTTTCATGGCAAATCAAAGCCCTGATGGCAAGAGTTGCAGAGGTATATACCTCCTTACCCCATCTGTCTAAAGCTCTAGAATCCCTGTATGAGGGGGTAGGGTTTTTGGCTGTAGTAGCCTTAATGCCTTTAGGTCCCTGGGAAATAGTCTCTGGATCCGCAGTGGGATTCTTAAAGAGAAATTTGTGAGAGTCAAGTACTCTGTAGTACCTGTCAGGCTTTCTAGGAGCTGGTGGTAAAGTATCAGGAGTAAGACTGGATTCCATGAAGACATCATCTACAATATCCAGGGCAGGGGGTATAGCTACAGGCCTGTGCTGAGGCAAGTCTGAAAATTCTCTGAGTCTCTTATTGGACTGAGGGTAGTCCTGGCATTCCCAGTGGAAATGCTCTCTTAAGGCATGCAAGGCTTCACCAAAAGAAAAGTCCTCTGGAAGGGAGGCAGAGGGAATGGAATCCTCTGCATCTGAATCCTCATAGGTAGATAAGGGTATGTCCTGGTAATCAGAGGGATCAGAGTCATCGGACTCATGGTCTGTAGAATCAGAAGGAAAATCAATTATTTGTCTTTTAGAAGGGGAAGGCTGGCTTCCCCTAATTAAAGTTATAAGGTCTTCAGCCATTCTAAGCATTTGTTTCTGTGGCATGGGAGCTTGAGCATGCACTTTGGTCATCAGTTTTCTAGGCGTAGTGCGAACTCTGGGCCTGAGAAACTCGGTAGTTTGGTCAAAAACAAAGTTGTCGGTTTAATACGAACATCAGAAGGTCAGAATACACCCTCAGAAGCCGGTGCCTGCACAGCGGCTCTGGACCCATCCAAGGTAGAGACATCCGCAGGTTCCATAGTCGAAGAAGCATCTCACGGCATACCTTTGGCAATCTTTTGAGATACAACCAAAATGTGAAGTTTAAAACGAAACCAGCCTGGTAGTCCACATATATACAATATATAAAAAATACAATAAAAGAAAAAAGCTTCTTAAACTGCATAGCAAAACAAAAAGTCCTCAAGTCAAGGATAACATTAAAACGCTACCGAAGGAACTAAAAAAAAAATCATGAGGAATGCAAAGGCCTCTCATGAACTTAAACTGGCATCAGAAGCTAACAATTACAAATTCATTTTTAGTTATGTTAGGAAACTAATGAATAACACCCAGTATTGCTCAAAAATTATCCAAAATGGTATTCCTTACTTGGACCAGTAGTGATAGCCAACATATTAGTAAACAGATTCAGCACAAAGTTTACTTCTGAAACAATTACACAAGGCCTAGATATCCCACAGAATCTCAAACCTCTCATCATAACCAAAGAATTCTTAGTAAAGGTGCTCTCCAAAATGTAAAATACATCATCGGGAGGGGGGGGGGGGTACGATGATATACCTGGTTGCCTGATAAACACTTCAAAATATGCCTCTAGTAAATCCACTCATACAGCTTTCCAACTAAGCTTAGCCATTGGTTTTGTCCCCAAAACATGCTGTACAGCTATTATAATGCTACTAAATAAAGGTGAACCCACCACTGAAAATATAGATAGACCCATTACCCTGAACAGTCTCATCTGCAAGAAGGTATCACAACTGACCTAATTATGTATGCTATCTAAAATCTTCCAAGACCTAACCCCCAGCAGTTCAACTTTGAGAGTAACACAAGCAGTGGACAGTGGACATGCTGTCAATACAGGGTACCTCAACCTGTATAAAGCTTTTGACACCACACTACATGCTAACATAATGAACAAAATACAGGAGCTCCAATCTGACCCCTGTATAATTGGGTTAATAGCAAATTGGTTGAGGGATAGAACCCATGTAGTAAGTAGCCAGGTATGGGTTAGTAAACATGAATCTGGCTAGTGGTGTTCCTCAAGGCTTTCTGCTGGGACCCCTACTATTCAGCATTTACTTTGAAGCTCTCCAAATTACAAATGGGGATCTCTGCTAACCAAGTTTGCGGATGACTGCAAACTTGGTGTCATACTCAAATCCCACTCTGACAACTAGAGACTCCAAATGGAACTCACATATGTCAACAAGAGGTGATCAAAGATGCGTTAAAATGAAATGCTAAAAAGTACAATATCATCTCATGTGGTAAAAAATCTCTTCATCCATTTTATAGTATAAACATTCCTCCTAACAATGAAAACATTGTGACAGACCTTGGAACATAGATAGGTAATTCCCTTGCTTTTGACCATCATATTGCAACAGTGGTTAAGAAATATTTTTACTTGGTGTAGCTGATGTCAAAATCTATTCCATCTTTATTCAAGGAAGTTCTTACCCCTCTAAATGTCGCATTGATCAAACCTGTTATAGAATATAGTACCTATTTTGACATGTATCTTACTGGTCTTATCAACCAACTTGAAAGACCCCCAGAGGTTTGTAACTAAAAAGATCACGGGCTTAAAAGGCAAGTGCTACCAGGAGAGACTGGAAGCACTGTTCATTTATTCAGTGTCCTATAGACCCCTTAGGGATGATCTGTGTATTCCCTTTTGGACCATTAAGGATCCAGTAGTCAAAGACCTCTTACATCTCCACATATCAAACAGCCCTACTAACACCAGAAAAAGAGATCTAAACCTGTGTCAGCAAACAAACAAAACATGGTGGAGACATATTTGTCGCACAGTGTGTATCCCTTCTCTGGAACAAATTCCCACAATGCAAAACACTTTCTTTCTTCAAAAAAATAGACAGCTGGACTGGAGTCTACAAATTCACCTCTGGTACAACTGGCCTGTTGCTCCTTAAAACAGGAGGCCAGGTCTAATGAGGGGATACTGACAAGGTGTAAATGGCAACAGGGCCCACTTGCTTTGTATTTTCTATGATATATGGTCTTATACCTGGGAATTATTTGTTGAAGGACCACTGGGGATTTCATGATTGGTTAGGTACTTGAGCAGATACATACCAAATGAACTCTGTGTTCTAGTACAGATCTGATAAGGAGAGAGGACAAAGGAATGATGACCTCTTTTGTCCAAAAGGAATGCACTTAGTATTCACTTGGTCAACCTAGATAGCTTTCCTCATGATACTAGATATGTGGCAGTCAAAACAGAATTTGATATCCATGAAGCTGCCGACATCTCTAATGAGAGGCTATTTTAATGGGGTGTTGTTATGTGGTAGGTGTGATTGTTCTTGATTCCCCAATTGTATGACAACATATTTTTTTGAGTTAAGCTTTAGTCCATGATCCTGACACCATGAGTTTGCCTGAACTAGGTCCTCCTGGAGGATACAATTATACTAAGAGGAGATGATGATGGCTCCAAGATTGCATTTATTTACAAACTTGGTCAACTAAAGGTCTTTAGTATCTAATGTACCATCAGAGAAGTAAACAACAAATAGAAGGAGAGCCACAATAGAGCCCTGGGATATTAAACTGATGACAAGTCTCTTCCAGGATACTGTGCCACCAGTTCTAATAGAGTGGCCTTTGTCAGAGGTACTTTACAATCCAGTTGTTACATAGGCTTTCATAGTGAGTTTAAACAGTTTGTCAGTTATGTCAGAATGCAGCATAGTGTTAAAAGATTTAGCTAAACTGAAGTAAGTTGCATGCACAGTCTTGCCCTTATCTAGGGCTTCTGTGAGTCTTTCAAAGAAATCAGCTAGATTTAAAAGGCATGATCTACCCTTTACAAAACTAAACTACTTTGGATCTGAGAATTGTAGTTTCCATATACCCCTGTTTATGAGGACCATGATAACACTTTCCATCATCTTATCAATGATGCTGCTGAGGCCAACAGGTCTGTAGTTGCCATGGTCCATGGACAGGGCTTTCCTTGTGGAGGTGACACCACAACAGATATTCTTCAGGTTTCATGTAAATATCCAGTGAACAAGATGTCCATGGTGTTAGCATGTAATGAACATTATGGCATTTCATCCTTACCTTCATATGTGATTCAGCCAGTGCCCTTCTGTACAACCATACATCCCTAAGCTCCACAAAGGATCAACCATTACTATGTGCCTGAATACATGCTGTTTGCTATCCATTTCCATGGGATAAGTAATCTATGATCTGATGTAAGCTGTTCAAATCCAGCCCCACCTGGCTACTCCAGTACCTGAGCCGCTTAATCATACTCAATATATCTGGCTAACATCCCTTGTCACCACTGAATATATAATTTCTTTTTTTCATTGGTCACTATCAGACTATCCAGTCTGCAATAACCAGCATTAAAACTGCTGATGGAGAGTCTATTACTTTCTACAACTTATGATGCTTGATAAGTAACTCATTTTACAGGTGGAAACGTATTATACATTTATAAAGTGCAGCATAATATCAGTTAGTGTGTATGATATTAGGTACTGTCACAACCAGTCTACTCAAGTGATACTTATTGCTTCTTTTTTATTTGCCAAGCTGTTCTATAGATTTATCATGTATACAAATGATATTAAGGCAATAAACAAAAGACTGAGCAAATATACCATAAATGTACCAGATTTGTATCTCAGTCTTCCCTATGGGTCCATGACTGCAATCTCTTACAAACTACTGACCTGCCAACATTCAGATGCAAACTACATATTCACTATTGAACTCTGTCTTTTTATGATATATCCTCTACACCCCAATACATGTTACTTCTTCTTGCAGTGTTATCTGCCTCCTTTGAACTTCTGATCCTTTGAGCTCCTTAGCATAAAGGAATGAAATCCTGATTGTCATCTAGAGGCAACAGCTGGAGGAAGAGAGGTCATGAGAGAATGCCTGTGCACTTCTTCAACAGGGAAGCAAACTGGAGGAAATGCCAGGGTTAGAAATCCAGTGGTGAAACTGGCTTCATGATTAGCAGCAATCACGTTGAGAAGTAGGTGGACATGGAGGGGCATACCACCATGTAGTTGGCCAACTCCATCACAACACTACTGCATACCTACCTAAGTATGAAAGCCATACATGGAGGTAATTCACTAATGCATACATAAATGCTCTGTGTGAGCTGTGTATGTGACATTGCAGGCTGCCTTGCTCTCCTATACAACCTTCTGCTGGATATCCCAGCCCCTTTCCTACCTCACCTTATCATTCCAAGGGCTTGTGGTCCTAACCCAAGGGAGTAAGCAGGGGCGAGGAGGTAAGAGAACATAGAAGTGTCTCCTAGCAGCAGCTGATGGTCAGCTGATGTGTAAGGGAGTCTCTCAAATGATTTTTACTCTCACACAAGATCAAACGTGTTTTGTTGAGTCCTCCCCCACAGGATTCAGCCCGCTCAAAAAATCATGACTCTATACCAGGAAGCACTTGATAGTAATCTGCTGTCAAGTATAAAATGATGCTATTTTCAAAATCTATGAAAGTAAAATCTGGAGCAATCTCCCTTGCATCCTTTGTATTATCACCTACAAAGACAGTTTAAAAAATGCTTTCCCCAACTTCCTTTCTTTGAGCCTTTTTGTTTCCAACCCCCAGGTTTAAGTCTCCCCAAAAGAAATACTGATCATCTTAACAGCTAGCACATGAAAATAACCTGTTATTGCATCTATAATTATGCTAAAATTTCAAAATCACTTCCAAAGACATCAACGAATGCATATTGTGACAATGGGAGGTAATGTCAGCTATGCCAGAAGTAGTAGGGCAGTGGATGTGTAACATACACCTGAACAGCTAGCTGGAATTTAGTAAAGAATTATATGTTATTTGAATATCAAACAGATTTGTACAGATGCTTGTGTTGAAAATATATTTGTAAAGTTACTTGTGTTAAAAATGTATCAACAGTGTGCCCTGCTGGAAATAAAATAAATGTAGATGCATTATTGTAACTATTTAAATGTATATATTGTAACAGATGATACTGAAAGAGAAGAGGTTAATCCCAATCCACCTGACTTTGAGAAATATTGGGCCTAGGCCATAAAAATGTTAGCTCATAGTTTTGAATGCAGCCAGAGGCAAAAAGTATGTACTAGGAAGCTTCCTGCATTGTCACTGGGGTGAACTAATTGCTGCTCTGAAAGGGCAGAGGTCTGAAATTGTTTTATGACTTCCATGAGCTGGAGTAGTTCTGAGGACAGCTCTATCTGTGTGTATGGTAACACATAGGTGCTAAAATCCTGGCAACTTCTAGTGTTGGTGATAGTGTAGGAAACAGAGTTGGATGACCAGATGTGATGTCATTCTGTAAGCTTGCCCAGAAATAATATTTAGATATTATATTGAGAAGTCTTTCAGTCAGACTGCTCTAGTAAGTGATCAGGGATAATACTTCTCTAAATCAGTTAGGAAAATATAGTGAGAATAGTTAGGTATTGTTTTTCTGTAACTGTGAATCTTTCCAGCTCTGCTATTTTTAATATTTTCTGTCACTGAAACTCTGGTGTTTACTGTAAATAAATATTTAGTATTTTCATGTTATTTTATTATTTACTATTAAATATATTTAAACTTTTCATTGTGGCTGGTCCTTTTAGAAAATATTTAAGCTTTGAGAATATTTGCATATATTTATTTGGTGATAACTCTGGCCATGCCTGAAAGCATTGCTGATGGTCAGACTACTATTTGTATTAATATTAATTTTACTCAGTATAATTGGAAACCCTTTTAAGAGCCTTATAGTAACTGCCTGGTGGCAGTAAATCTACCTTATAGTCTGGGCAATGTTGGTAGAGAGGGTAATTGGTGCCAGCCTTTCCTAGGTGTGTACGAAACTTAAATCTCAAAAAGTACATGTGTCAGCTACTTGGAGCAGGGACACAAAGCATTGGTTTCACAGAGAGAGTGGTGGAGGACTTGGCTTGGACACTTGGCTGAGGACTTACACTACAGCTGTGCCAATGGTGAGCTTTACTGCGTACCTGGGGAGAGACAGACAGAGAAACCCAGACCCCAGTCTGAGTGTGTTCCTTGTGTGCTCTCAAGGGAAATTGTGCTTGATGCAGAGAGGTCTGCATTTGGAAATACTGAGTGTATCCATATGTATTCCAAGTGGACATCCCTTTCCAGTATCAATCATGAGGACTCAGGCTCTTTGATTACTAGCCCAGAGTAGGGATGTCACGCATATAACTGCCCCTATCATGGGATGCAGCTGTTTGATAACCAGGTAGGCCCATTGGAAAAATAGAGCAACATGTGGTTAAATGAGTTGCTCAGGGTCATACAATAGGCAATCAAGGGATGAGTGGATCAAACCATGTATTACAGGAATTATACCTCACAATCTTAACCTCTGCACAAACTGCCAGACCAGATGTAGTGATTTTCATTTTCTTTACATTTGTTTTTCATACTCTTTATTTTGGCTACATGGACTTACAATTAACTGTATATAATACAAGTACTTATACTAATGTAATATTTCATATGTATGCTTTAAATTAAACTTTACAAACATCATATGCATTGTTTTATTGCATTGTGAATATTGTTAAATTGTTTACTGCAGTGACATTTTGCTTTCTGGACCTGTGTTGAATATAAGCCCCCTACACAGACAACCCAGTTACTGGACCATAAAAAAGTAAATGAAATTAAAATGATTGCATAACTCTTCGCACGATAATGGGGAAACCAGGCAACACGTGTGTTGCCTTGTTTGCTTGGCAGAAAAAGAAAATGTGCTAGACTTATAATGAAATTTGCCTAATTAAGTATGCTGTGTTTTCTCAGGAAAAAAGCTGGTTGATGAACTTTTTAAAGTGAATTCTTATGGGTGAATCTTATGAGTAACTACATGTAGACATCCTGTCTTTGTGGAGAATACAGTATGAAACTAATACTCAGGAAATAGCCTCTCTGGCTGCTGGCTGTGTGGGACAAACAAGTGGTGTCTTGACTGTTACCTATGCAACTCAAGTTTGATTAGCAAATCCATTTCCTGAAGGATAAGGCTGATGGGCATGAGATGCATTTCTTCTACCCTGCTTCATGAACATGCACCAACAAATGATAATAACACTGTACGACTAATTTAGAGTCCACAGGACTAGGACAAGACCCCCAAAACAGAGAACAAAAATCAGTTCTCTGGTGTCACTGAAGCAGCTGTTTTTGTTATGGTTTTGCTAAATGGTGACTTTGTGTTTTGGGCAGAGTTTCTTTCTTAGTGGCAGCTTAATTGCTGTTAGCCAGCAAAACTGTTAACCTTGCCGACTGATACTGTAATGAAACTGCCAAGGCTTGTCAGGTTTCATTTCAAACAAGATAAGAATTTTGCTGGGGATAGTAAACAAGTCTGTGACTTCTTCATGCATGCTTGGGTAGCCAGCCAATAATGATGGGTTGCTATTCACAGGTCTGTGTTCCTACTATTCTGCTGTGAATGATACTTCTGTGCCTTAGTGTGCTGGTTTGCCCTTTTCTGCAGGCTAATTAGGCTAACTAATGAGCTATTCTGTTGCTTACTTTGAAGGCAGGCAAAAGAAGCAAAACAGCAATTAGCAGTTGTGAGCCAGGAATAAGTAGGAAATACTATTCAAACTCTGTGCACTGAGCTAGGTAAAAAATGACACAGGTCTCAGCTAGATAATGCATGATTTATTCAGTCTCAATTTAGCACTTTTGTCTTGTCAGACTTCATCAGAAGCATTCATACAATCCGGGTTAAAATAGTGTATACAATCTCACACGACTCAATCTTCCAATCAGTTATTACATGTACTAAAACCAATAATAAATGAATGTAGTTAAGTAAAAAAAATGCAAAGAAAAATCATTTAATGTTGCATTTTAACACCTTTAAATTTTAATATTAATACTAGAGTCATTAAGGCCAGGAGGTATACTGGGATTTAACCTAATCTCAAAACAGACCTCCAAAACCACCAAAAATGAAAACTTTTTAAAGTTAGCACAAGATGCAGAATGCTTGTACAATACATTTTTTTATTTGAAAACATAAAAATGTTTGACAACTCTTGTGTATAATTTTCTTTTGGTCTTACCAACATAAAATTCATTACAAGAAGTTTAAGGCAAACAATGTTTTATTAACACAATTTATAGGCAGGTAAATAGTGTTGCCATGAGGGTACAGGTAACCCCTGCATTTGCCATTATGGTTTTAAAAGAACAAACAAATGTGAGAGACTTTTGTATGCAAAAGTTCCCTTTTAAAAATGTTTTTTAGTATATTGTTGTTTTATTAATGATGTATTTTTCATTGGGGATTCTAGTTTAATACTTCTCCTGTTTTTAGAAGAAATCTGGATAAATCCTGAGATAATGGTGGGAGAAATGCTCAAAAAATACACAGATTTTCATTACTAGTCTTATAAACTTGGAAAGTTTGTAGAACAACATGAAGTGTGTTAGCATGCATTTTCTGAGGAAGTCTGAAACTGAAATGTACGTAATTCAGTGACTTAAATCCTCAGTGATTTGCCAAAAAAAACAAACAAATTTTATGAGGAACAGACCAAAAATATGAGGCAAAAATCTGGCCATTCTGCAAAAATCTGGACAGTCGAGATGTATATATACATCAAAATCTAAATCTGTTAAAAAGGTAGCAATCAAGCCCCTCTTTACTGTTGTACTTTTTTACTTAAATACATTTAACTATTATTGATCTTAGTACATGTGATAACTCTTTGGGGGATTCAGTCATGGGGTTTTATGCACTGAGTATTTTAACCATGATTGTATAAATAATGTATCCATATCTATTGTCTCTTTAGTTTAATGTTCAGGTAATATAACGCTGTCTTATGAATGCAATTGGTCACCACAGAGGAGGCATCCCAAGTCAAAGATCCACTACTGGTACATTAATTACAATCCTTATGGATGAGGACATTAATGTCTCGGTTCTACATGATACATTGCAAAGCACTAATATCTCAGGTGTGTGTGATACACTGCCGTTTGATAATAAAACCATCTGCATTTGTCAGCATGTGAAGAAACTCCTGCCTGTCTTATACAACTCATAACACTTCATAATGAATACTGAACATTACTAGTATCGTTTAAAAACTTTAAAGAGAAAAGTCAGTAAATGTGCCATTAACAAATGTAACAAAAAATACATTAGTAAATTATAACTAGTATTCTTCCTATTTTCAGATGGATATATCCAACATTGCAATAATCTTCAGAAGGTCGTGACTTTTGGGTTAAGCCACAATGAAGACAGAATAATTCAGAACTGAAATGAAAGCTTCATTGCATTTCAGCTAGTGAACAAGTTAGTGGGTTCATCTTTCTGAAAATGTGAGGTTTTACACTTTGGTTTTCAGGGGCTACTCTGAGAAATGTACTATATTTCAAAAAATAAAAACCAGTCTTTCCTGAAACAAGTTTAATAAGTGAAAATTGTACTCTTAACTCAAATGCATTTTTTATTCTACTCACCAGGCCATCGATGAGCCCCATTCCCAGTCCATAGGGTCCCTTTTCTATCTCTGTCACAAACACAAAACAGAAGTCATCTGTTGCAGAGCTTCGGCCAGAGGAGACAGGGGTTGGAAAATCATATCGGCCAGAGTAGACAGGGGTTGGAAAATCATATGGAACAGTGACATTGCCTGAAATGATTTAAAATAAATGCAAGTAGTATTAAGAAGTGATATTGTCTTAAATGTCAGTATGAGGTTGACACTTCTTTCTATCAAATAAGAGTGTCAGTAAAGTTGGTCAGTTAATTCATCAATCAGTCTCTTTTTTTTTGAAAAAAAGGTTAGAATGAATTTCATTGTCTCCTCATCTTCACAGTTTGGACTACAAAAAAGAGATATGTATGCTTCCTTTTTTATTTACCATTACAAAGTAATCTAGAGGTTATAAATTGACTGATAAATGCACAAAACAATGTTGAGCATTTAATATATACATATGCTATAGGAAATGAGTAAAAACCTTTAAAGTTACCTGATTCCTTTGAAAAGAGCAAATCAGTCATTTTTAACAAACTGAAACACAGCAAGGCAGTTTACAATATTCAAGCTAAAAGTTACCACGACAGCAGCATGCAGAATGCCGTACTGTAAGCAAGTGATTGCAACAGAACAGTAGTAATGCAAGCTTATCTTAACCTGTAGTCTACTTAATGAAAATGTAGAAGGGCACATCTGCAGACAGCTCACAGTTTTCTCTTGCTTTTTATCTTCCAGCACACACCGCACCCTCCTTAACAACACCAGTAGGAGATTGTGAACTAGATGGACCAGAAGGTACTTCCAGACTGACTGTGAGTGAAGGCTGAAAATTGGCATTTTATGTAAAATGCCATACAATTGAGAAGTACGTGTTGAACAGTTTGTGTGTGTGTGTGTGTGTGTGTGTGTGTGTGTGTGTGTGTGTGTGTGTGTGTGTGTGTGTGTGTGTGTGTGTGTGTGTGTGTGTGTGTGTGTGTGCGTGTGTGTGTGTGTGTGTGTGTGTGTGTGTGTGATAGGAGGTTTGGGACAGGATTTCAAGTTTTCATAGGTTCATGGGTTCATAGGTAAGTACTAGGCTAGCTGCCCTTGTGGATCATTTTAAAGGTAGCCAATTTCCCTTTCTGTGCTTGCATTAACTACCCCATTTGTTTAGGGATTGCCCTTACCATCCCATGGATGATAATTATATATTACTCCTAATGAGAATAACTGGGATCATACTATAGATCATTCGAGGGCACCCAGGAATAAGATAAAGCATTTAGGAATTGTCTCTGTCCATTAGCAGTTCAGGAGGCAGTCCTGGGGCAAATTTTCTGTTTCTCATGCACAGACTGAAGTTGCGTTTGAATATGGACAGGGATGAACTTTGTTTTATGTGGATGGGGAGTCTATTCCACAACAGTTATGTCTGTCCCTCCAAACCATTTTGTTTATGTTGCAGAAAAGGTTTAGATCCCTAGACCATGTACCTCTGATGCCATTTGACTTGCTTTTGTGTAGTAAATCCATTAGCAATGGGTTGCAAGATGCATTGTATGCCAGACACAGGTCACCTATTAGCAGTCTGTAGGATACTGAATAAAGTGGCAGGGCTTTGAGTTGGTCCATGTAGGACATGTTGTTTAGGCCTCGTATCCTTTTAGTAAGGTATCTTTGTGAGCATCCCAGTTGCTGCATGAGTGTTGGCAGATACATGCCAAAGAGGACATTATATTCAATGATTGCCTAATGAGGGCTGAGTAAAGCATCCTTAGATATTTAGTTATTTATTTATCCTTTGTTAACCAGGTTAGTTCACTGGGCTTGTGGCCCATTTTCAGTGGAGACCCAAGGAGAAAAGCTCCACACAAAAAATAACAATAAACAATAGCAATAACAATAACAAAAGTTTACCTTACAAGTGATGGGAATCTGAATACACACTACATACATCCATGTCATTAATGAATATGGATACACAGAAACAAACATACATATGGTAGTGGAAAAATTAACAAAGGAATCAACAAAACAACAGCTAAAAAGAATAGAAGAGGTGGAGACCTGTAGTAAAAATGAATATTTACAAAAGGGCAGCAGAAAGAAAGCTCTTACATCTTTAATGACTAGACCAAGTTGGTAGAAAAGAAGAAGGAGTAAACTGGAAGTGTTAAAGTAGAGGGGTGGGAAGGAGAGTTTAGGGGCGTTAAGAGAAAGAAGAAACCTGGGTATGAGAAAAGCAAGGGGGGTGGGTGGAAGTATAGTAGGTAAGGAAGAGAAAGATGAGGTTGAGGTAGAGTACTGCTCAGCGGCAGAGCTGAGGGACTACAGAACTAGTATTTAAGGAAGTTATATTAAAGTAAGGAGAGGAAAATTGTTATGGTCTAACAATTGGATGAGTATGTCTTAGGTTGGGTGGTGACAGGAGCAGGTGGGAGAGTTAGCAAGGTACTTCTTCAGTTCTCTTTTAAAAAGAAAAGAGGATTGAATAGAACGTGTATTGGAAGGAAGTTTGTGCCAGGTTTGAGATATACAGCATTTGTAAAGTAAGTTTTGTTAGACTTATAGGTGTCAAGTAGCAGTTGATTAGTGCTACGGAGGGATCATGAGGGTTTGTATAGTGAAAGGAAGGAGGACAAGGAGGGACAGTTGGCAGGTTTGTACAGTAGAGAATGTGTCATTAGTAGCTAAGAAAGTTGGAGTAGTTGAGGGAATTCAAGGCATTGTAGTTGGTTAAGGTCAAGGCAGTGATGGGATTTGCAAGGGAAATTGCAGGCAAATCTGGCTATCTGGATCTAGATCCAGATTTGGATCTTAATCTTCAGTATGTTCTGGATCTAGATCTGGACACAATTCCTTTATTTATAAGCTGTGCAATATAGAAGGACTTTCTTACAGCAATAAACATATGTTGGTCAAATGTTTGGTCATTGTCCATATAAGTTCTCAAATCCCAAACCACTGGGTCAACCCTTAAGGGTGTATTGTCAATGTGGTAGGTCCCTGTGGTAGAAGACTTCCAAAGATTATAATAATGCACTTTTTGGCATTTAGTTAAAGTCAAAGTAAACTTTATTGTCATTTAGACACCACAAGTGAAGTCCAAATGAAATTACGTGCATCATGCTTGAATCGAGAAGACAAATACATAGACAAAATTACACATGCTTAGAAGAGACGTATATATACATACATACATACAGTTACATGTGTATCAGACCTAACATTAACCTTTCCCTTAGACATTTATATTATTACTTATTACTACAATTATTCTATATTCTATATTTTACTCATTGTTTTTTCACTTACCCAGTGAGGCAGGGGGGCAAACCCCACTGGGGCTCTTAACTTTGGCTCTAAGCACATGGGTGTCTAGGTGCGACCAGCTCTGGGGACAGTGCCAGGTGGGCAGTTTGACCTGTGGTGGTACATCTGTCAAAGAGTAATACAGGTGACCTAAGCTGAGCTCAGGGAGGACACAAACCTCCTGTGGAGCAGAAGGGCAAAAGTGCGCTACATCTTGATTTTCAGAATGACTACAAACCGTGAAAAACAGGTCTTCATGATCCTTCTGGATTTTTGGGTTTTAAGCAGGAGGTGTCAGAAAAGTTACCACAGGATAACTGGCTTGTGCCAGCCAAGCATTCATAGTGGTGGCGTATTTTGATCATTCGATGTCGGCTCTTCCTATCATTGTGAAGCAGAATTCATGAAGTGTGGAGTGTTCACCCACTAATAGGGAATGTGAGCTGGGGTTAGACCATCAGGAGACAGGTTAGTTTCACCTGACTGATGATCTGTTGTTGCGATAGTAATCCTGCTCAGTACAAGAGGAACTGCAGGTTCAGACATTTGGTGTATGTGCTTAGCTGAGGAGCTAATGGTGCAAAGTAGTTTCAGTTCATGATTTTGTTATGTTATTTATTTGAGACAAACATTCCTTCAAGATGGCTAAATCATTTTGGGGATTCAATGATTGCTTCTAATCTTCACTCATCTGAAATTTAGTCAGAGCCCTTTGGTATTGGCTTTTACTTCAGAAAAATAGATGCCAAAGAGGAGAAGTTCTAGCACAGAACCCTTAGAGACTCCACTGGTGACTAGTCTCTTTCTGGAGGTATCCTCCACTATTTTGATTATCTGTATCCTATGTGTAAGCCAGTTGGCAATCTAGTGGGTAACATAGGGTTTTATTCCCAGTTTATTTATCTTTTCTACTATGCCTGAGTGATGAATTCATTTTTTTATTTAGTTTTAATCAGATTCAGTAGTTGTTGTTGTTTGTCTTTCGGCTTTTTCCCGGTAAGGGGTCGCCACAGCGGAACTCCGGTCCGCTAATGATTGATAATAGATTTTTTTTACAAAACGCCAAGGTGCCAGCTCGGCGCCCAACCTTCAACGAAGGCACGCCCATTTACGCATGCATGTCTTTCGAACGCTACCCAACCGTGAGGAGTAGATTCAGTAGTACAATATAAAATAACAAAACATCCCATAGTAAAATATACTTTAATCATGGGATTTTGTGTTTTACATTTTAAATACAAATACTTTTAGTAGGAAAGAAGATTTTATAGAAGTATGCACATTTTTGACTGCCTATATTAATTTTATGTAGCTTTTTGTTCTTCTGAGTTTAGAAATGAAAAGTGTATTATTTTGCTATAATGGACTGTCATACTGTGTGCAGAAGCATAGGTAATACATGGAGTAGCTATATTACGTTCATTTATGAACATGTAACTTGTAACAGTGAGGTACTTAAGTAGCAACATCCACAAACAAAACAGTGAAGTACTTAAGTAGCAACATCTACAAACAACATTATTATAGTGATGTACTACATAAGAACATCATACCTAGGATTCAAAAGTGGTTACTTACCTACAGAACTGACTGAAAAATTAGAGTATAATTTTTACTTTTCCCACTGGTGAATTACAGCTTTTAAAATGGGCACATAACACACTGTGGCATGATTGTGGAACCCACAGAGACATGCATTTAATACATAAACAGCATGTGCCACCTGATGAAGCTACACATGGTTTAACCCTCCTTGTCTTAACTTGCTCTCCGCTTACTCAAACTATGAAAAAAATAATAAACCAGACAGCATCTGACTGCAGTGTCACAAACACAGAGGATTACGAATGGGTCTCCAAACATAACCAGCTTATTATGGGCACAATACATGGATGCTAAGACATTCAACTTAGCAGTGAAGCATACACATTGAGAACATATAATAAAAGATTATGATTGGCAACCTGATCATAACAATTTGTAGTGCACTGAAGTATGTCTGCTCATACTGCTAGCTACAGAAAAACAAAACAGAATAGTGTAGGAGAGTGAAGTGTTTTACCAGCTTTAGTGCTGGTATGCACTTGGCAGTCAAACACCAGCACACCTAACAATGTCTTTGCTTAAGAATTTTGAACAAATCCAAAAATATTCGGGGAAGGAATATGGATGGATGGATAGATGGACAGTTTTAAAATGTTGCTCTAATTAATTTAAAAGTTACTAGAACATGCTTTGTATCAACATTCATTTCCTGAACAGTAAGAAGTATAAAACTCTTACCATTTAATATTAATGGCTACCTGTAATCCTTAATGATTTATCTGAAAATCAAACATTTTGTGAGGGATAGGACAAGAACATGACGCAAAATTAAGGACATTCTGCAAAATCAGTGACAGCTGACAGCTGTGGACAAAAGGCAGAAACAAAGTGCTCCTTTGTAGAACTAGTGACTTTAAAAGCTGTCAGACATTTTATTTTGCCACATTTCCTAATTATAAGTGTGCCACAGTGAAGTTGTAACAGCTTTTAAAATTTTTATTTACCTTTTATTCTGCTCTTTGCCAGCTGACACTGCCTGCTGTTAGTCCCTAGAATGACTTAGGTATCTTATAGGTTCATCGGTTCATATGTTGGTACTAGGCTATCGGCCCTAAGGCCTATACAAACCTAGCTATAACAATTCCCTGGCTATTTCTTCCCACAGTAGTTACTTCCCTGAACCGCTGTCTAGCGGGGCAACTGACGTGATCCCTGGGGTGAATTTCCTATCTCCCATCCAATCATCAAAGTTCCTTTTGAAGAGGGCCAAAGAGGCACCCTGCTTGACATGTATGGGCAGTCTATTCCAGAGTCTGGGGAGTCTCTGGGTCAGGAACCTATAGCTTCAGCATGTTTTGTTCATTATAATGACAAGGTTTAGATCCCTGGAGCATGTGGCTCTGAGGGACTGGGATTTCTTTAAGTGTAGCATGTCGAACAGCTCTGAATTTGACATGGCCTTGTATGTTAAGCAGAGATTGCCTCTGATTAGACGATATGTGACACAGTATAGGTGGAGTTGTTTTAGACGGTCAGCATAGGGCATCTGCTTTAGGCCTGTGATTCTTTTAGTGAGGTATTTTTGCGGCCTTTCCAGTTGTTGCAGATGTCTTGAGAGGTACATACCAAATGGGGCGTTGTATTTTATAATGGGTCTAATGAGGGTTGAGTACAGTGGGACAATGACCTCCTTTTTTCTGGATGAAAAGCCCTTAGTGATGAGGTGTGCCACATAGAAGGATTTCCTAACTGTTGTAGCGATGTGGTTATCGAAGGTGAGACCACTGTCCACCTGTGTCCCTAAGTCTCTTATCACACTTTTGGTGTTTAGTGTACTGCCACCTATGTGGCAATTCACAGGTACATGCTTTCTCCCAAAGGGAATAACTATACATTTCTTGGCACTGAGCTTGAGCCCATGGCTCTGGCACCAAGCATCTATTTCTGTAAGGCCCTTTTGTAGAATATCCACATCATTTGGGGATTCAATAATGGCTCCCAGTTTGCAGTCATATGTGAACTTTGTTAGCCAGTGTCCCTTAGTGTTGGCCTGTACATCAGAGAAGTAGATGCCAAACAAGAGCGGTCCCAGGACTGAACCCTGAGGTACTCCACTTGTCACTTGTCTGGAGCTAGATTTGGAGTCGGCTACATTTACAGTGTGGGTTCTGTCAGTAAGCCAGTTGGCACTGAGTGACTTAATGCCCAGCTTAGTAAGTTTATCTATGATTCCAGAGTGGGAGATGATGTTGAAAGCCTTGGCGAGGCCCAGATAGGCTGTGTGGACCACCTTACCCTTGTCCACGGCCCTGGAGACTGATCCAAAAAAGTCAGTCAGGTTCAGGAGACAAGATCGTCCCTTCACGAACCCAAACTGCATGGGGTCCAGTGTTTGAAGGTTGCCAATGTCTTTGTTTATAAGTTCCATGATAATACGCTCCATGGCCTTGCAGATCATGCTCGTCAGACTGATGGGGCGGTAGTTCCCAGGATCCAAGGTAGATCCCCCTTGTGGAGTGGGATAACTGTAGTTGTGCACCACTCAGTGGGCACGAAGTCTAATGATATTCACTTAGGTTTCTAATAATATTTTGTTAAGCACCCCCAAGCACTGTTAAGATCAGTTCTTGCGCTAGAGAAGAACTTAACACGTTTATCTTTTTCCTAGTTTTAGAGCATAATCTCAGTTCTCTGTGCACTACATTACAATAAGGAAATTCTGAAGTTAAAGACTGTTTTTCAGCATCACAATGGAAGACTTCTATTTTAATGAATCTGCAAGAATAAACACCGCTGCAAATTAAAAAAATGGAGCTCTTCTGGTAGTGACTAAATCTGCAGTAGTTCCACATACTACAAAGAATTATGATTAGGTCACCAATCAACTTTATTTTTTTGTGTCTTCTTGAAATAGATATCTATTTATTTTTAAGTAGGTTGTCAGGCTGATTCACAGACCCTTTTCATTTATGATCTTGGCAACAGGCACAAATGAAAGCAAGTAATGTAAAATCAAATGGCATAGTAATTTACTCTACATAGATAACATTTGAAACAGATGATAGAGTAAATTAATATATCTTTTAAAATTGTCAGTAGGCCTGCATTTGTCAAAAGAAAGAACATGTGAGAGTATGCAACACGTGACTAAGAATACAGAGTGAGAATATGTATTTATTTCCTAAATATGAAGACTGAGGCAACAACTATATACAGCTGAGAAAGAAGAGGGGGAATGTGACTCATTCATAGAAAGCAATGCAAATTTTAAAATTGTAGGAGCATTTCTAGAAAAACATTTCTTGACAAGATAAGAAAATAGTCACACTTGGTGACCCAATAATAATTCTTAATATAAATTACTGTTGCAGATATTCATTGGACTGTATACTCAATTTAGAAATCTGTAAATGTTTGCTAATTGTTTAAGTAAAAATGCATATAACAGAGCTTAGAATGTTTTGAATGTTTCAAAAAGCAAAAATCTGAAATGTATAGCAAACAGACTTGAGCTGTGCCCTGCTTAGATATGAAATAAATACCTGGACTGCATAGCCACTTGGTCAGGGAGCTTATAAGGACAGTAGTACACACATCAAAAGGGTATAACTCCAATTATATACATTTTTGGGTATGCATAAATCCTGTAATTAATTTTTATAAAAAAGAACTGGTATCAAAATGCAGTTTTCTTGAAATGTAAATCCTGAAATGCATTTTTATAAAAATGTACAAGTTCCAAAATTCAGTTTTCTTGAAATGCCTATCTATGGTAGTGTGAGTTGCATAACTAGTACTATGTATACTGGATACCATTTCTGCAATATAATGCACTTCTCATAGTGTAAGATGTATTAATACATGTATAAGTAGTGTGTAGACCTCTCAACTGTCCCAATTTTGGAGGAATATTTACCACTGCATCTGATGTATATAGAAATATGTTCACCTGAAAAAGGGAACATAGCTTTAGATGGTTGAGAGAGACCCCTGGCGACAAGCAACTGGTCAACAAGCCACAACACATCTTGTTCAGAGAGGCTCCTGGTCGACCTCATAGAGAAACCTGAAGATGATTCTGGCCTTTCTAGAAAAGGACTATATTGGCTACCAACAAATGGATCCAAAGAAAGAGAGTACTTGGTCCTTGCTAGATGGAGTGGTGCAGAGCCCGGAACCGAGGGTGTCTGCACTGAGGAGAATGGTGCTGAGGTAGTCTGAGCCGACGAAGGTAGCGCCATAGAAGTCGAAGGTGTCTGCACCGTAAAGGCAAGTGTCTGCACCGATGAGTATGGTGCCGTCGAGGAATGTGTCTGCACCGGTAATAATTACGGTGCCAAAAAGGACTGCACCAAAGAGCACGTCGGTGCCGAAGGTGTCTGCACCGTAGAGGACAGTATCGCCAAACTCTGGGCTGAAGGAGATTGCACCAACGGTGCAGAAGGAGACTGTACCTACAGAGATGGTGCTGGTAAAGGCTGAGATGAAACTGTCGGAGCTGTAAGTGTCTGCACCGGGAACTCTGGTGCCGGTGGTGATAAAGTGGACATAGCTGGAGCAAGAATCTACTGGGGTGGTGCTGAGTCTGGAGCCAAAAGAGTCACAGGTGGCAGTGCTGGACTAGAAATTGTTACCTTCTTATGAGTCGACTTCCTGCAATCTCCAGAGGGAGATGAAGTGAGCGGCCTCGAGGAGGAAGAAGAAGAATGCCTCTTACGGGGTTTAGCAGGAGGGGGTAAGCCCTCTGACCCAAAGATAGCCTCACAGAAAGGAGTTTTGAGGAGGCCCTTCAGGATTAACTTGTTCTTTCTTTCAATGAGAGTCCTGGGTGAAAAATTTCTACAAATCCCACACGGGGGATCCACTGTAAGGTGGGAGACATTCAAGCAATAGACACATAAATCATGGCCATCAGAAAGTGGAAACTTACGGCAGCAATCCTTACACTGTTTGAAACTAACACTACTTTTCTTGTCCGACATAATGATGTGGAGAAGAACAACAGTACCAGAGAGTTAAGAAGGTTACCCAGAAGGGTAAGAAGAGAGAAAGGAAGGATTACCAACGATAGTAATGAAGAATTACCTCAAAGGTAAGAAAAAGGGTAATAAAGGGAAAGAAACTATAGGGAGAGAGTCTTAAAGATACGATAGGGTAGGAGTATAGTAATAGTAACTGACTGAAAACTTTTAAAGCACTAACAGTATAGAAACCTTCGAAAAATTATTCACTTAGCTGAGAGAGAGTGGCTTGACACGGCTGTACAGCAATGCAGCAAATGAGATCTTGAGATCTGAGGTAACAGGGAGCAGAGCATTCTGGGTATGATCTTGGCTTGAGAGTTTTTGGCTGACACGAGCTTTGTAGAAGGCCGGCTCGGAACCGATAACCCATCAGTAAGGAATGATTGAAGATTAACAACATCAGATCATTTGTTTTTATGAATGCCTGAAACATGGCAGAGTTCCAAAAGGTTTAATGGACAGGCAATTTCCAAAAGACTTGGAAACCCTTTCAGTCCTGAACCAGGATTTCCTCAATTGTTTTGACAGAATAGGACTGGAGACTGTAAATATTCTAATGTGGGCTACTAATAGGATAATGACCATTTTAGCTTAAAGAGATTGAATTAAATGAATCGATCTCCTCAGATTCACTTTTACATGGACTCTGCATGGAATATACCATTACATTTGATAAAACTGAACAATGATATGCAATCATTAAAGTGAGGGGGAAAAAGAAACTGGTGAAAAACAAAACTGAATATGATCAAAAAGGGCATACACAGTTCCCAGTGGTGCGGTAAAATCAGAAAACTCAAATGACTACATCAACTGTGTCCTATTCTGGCCAAAGAGAAAATAATACAGAAGAGACATAGTGGGATATTTTGGACTTCTCCATGCTGTGGAGATTGGAGAGACTGGTAGGGCATTTGGCCAGTCAGAACTATCACAAAGATATATCATACATGAACAACCAGAAGAGGGGGAGAGGTCACAGAAGAACTCAACAAAAGTAAGATGTTCATTGGGTAACTTGCAAGTACTGGAAACATAATTTTAAACCTTACATCTATAGTCACTTACCTGAAGATCACAAAAGAGTTTATAGAAGTTTTTTCTGTGGGTTTCACCTTTGTAACCAGTTTAAATATGAAATTGGTAGATACACTCATAGAATTCAAGACATTCATCAAGAAAATGAATTTAAGGCTCTTTTCCAGTGTTTCAATGAGCATATTGCTAATTCTAAGTTGCAAAGAAGTAGTACTTTAACCCCACCCCCTTTCTGTTTTGGTGATTTATGAGAAACTTTGTGAACAAAGCCTTATTGACTTACATTGTACCAGTTCATACAAGTTCCTTAACTTCCTAAGCAGAACAAAATATGCTAAACTCAGTTATTGGAGGGTAAACCTATCAGGATTATAAAACCTGATGGGGTTATTTTTCTTATGCACTATATGCAATATGCTAATGTGATCACTACTATTTTGATGACTGATGAATGATGTCACATATTAACTGAATTCCTATGCAGAAATTGATTTCCAATTGAATGATTTAATTAATGACAGAATATATGACAATGATTGAAGAGACCAGTTGGCATAATGGCTAAGATCTTCGCCTCCCATGCACAAGGTACAAGGTTAAATCCTGACCTCTGACCAATGCCTGTTTGGAGTTTACATGTTCTCCCTTTGTCCCTGTGGGGTTCCTCCCACCTCCGAAAAACATTTTTAGTGTTCTCATCTCAAACTCACCAATCAATGGAGCTATGGGCAGCAGCACAGACTCTATATGGTGCCCTATATTGGGAAGAGTTGTACAGACCAACCACTTTGGGGCATCTACTGTGGTGTGTATTATCCTCAAGATAGGAGAAAACAGATCACAGACTTTGCGCAGTGGTAGGGATAGCCACTCAATAGTGTAAAATATGTCTCTAAGTGGTTTGGTCATGTTGACTAATGTCCCCAAATGGACATGGGTAGTTACCGGTGATAAGTGGGTAGAGGACACACTTTACTCAGGCCTATGCCAGGGACCCATGCTAATAGTGGGAGGGGTGTGTGCCCGCCATAAAGCCCAGCAGCCCTGGGTCAATAAGATACTGGCTGGCCGATGTCAGGTTGCCCAGCCTAGGTTACCTGGGATAGCTCTCTTGAGTGAAAGCTGGATGTGAAACCAATCAACCTGCCAAACACAAACTAAAAATTGCTACACTTAACGTGGGTTCACTGATGAGATGCAGCTTGGAAGTGGATGACATGATGATACAGAGGAGGCTGGACATCCTGTGTATCCAAGACACAAGATGAAAGGGCAGTACAGCAAAGCCACTTGGTTTGGGATCCAGAGTTTACTACTCTGGAGGGGGACATGCTAGAAATGGTGTGGGAATTGTGGTGAGAGAGATGCTTCAGAAGCCAGTGAGACAGTGACAGACTCATGGCAATCAGACTCCAGCGTAATGATAGGGCAGTATTCATAATCTCACCATATGCCCCACAGCAGGGTTGTGATAGTGAGGAAAAGAGTGCATTCAGACAGCAGTTGCAGGACCTACTAGATAAAGCAGGACAACATGAATTGGTGTTGATAATGGGTGACTTGAATGCACATATTGGGACAGACAGAACAGGATATGAGGACTGCCCAGGTCCACGTGGGTGGGGTAACAGGAATAAAGAAGGAGAATTCATTCTAGACGTCTGTCTGGCAAATGGCTTGATAGTAGCCACCACTTGGTTCAGAAAGAGAGACGGTCACAAGATTACATACAAGAGTAGCCAACATGCAACTCAGGTAGACTTGCTCCTAGTAAGGAAAAGGCACTGGGGCAGAATCCATGACTGCAAAGTCATCCCCGGTGAAACAGTCTGCCCACAGCATAAACCACTAGTTGCCACAATCAGCTGCAAGCAGTGGTCAGAGAAGGCTCTAAGGTTAACAGAGACCAGGCTGAAGACCTGGAAGTTGACTGGAGAGAAAGTACAACAGTTCAAAGAATTACTCAGGGCTCTAGTACCCACAAGAAGAGGAGGAAATAGGTGGAGTTGAAGAACAATGTCAGTGCCTCAAAACAGCATGTGTGAGAACTACAGAACAGATATGTGGCCAAGTCAGGTATGGAAATAAAGTACATAAGGAAAGCTGGTGGTGGAATGCAGAAGTCCTGGAAGTCATTAAAAGAAAAAAGGGGTGCAGTAAAAAGTGGGAGATAGAAAAGACCAACCAGACTAGGAAAGAATACTGGTTGGCTAACAAAGAAGCTAAGAAAGTAGTTGCAATAGCAAAGAATAGGGCATCAGAGGCACTCTACAAACGTCTGGAAAGTGACTCATTAGGCAGCACAAAAAACCTATATCAGGTTGCAAGGCAAAGACAGAAAGATAAAGAAGATAGTCAGACACCCTTCATAAGGGATGCCAGCAACAACCTGCTCACCAGTCCACAGGACATCAACGGCAGATGGAAGGAGTATTTCCAGCAGCTTCTGAATGAAGAAAACCCCACAGAAGTTGTACTGTCCCAGAAACAGCCTACAATGAGAGAAGAAGAGGAGCCCAGCTTAGAAGAAGTAAGAACATCATTAAGGAAAATGAAGTCAGGGAAAGTAGCAGGCTCAGATGAGGTCACAACAGATATGATAAAGATGCTGGGTGAGATAGGGGAGAAATGGCTCCTGAGGGCAGTGTGAAGAGAAAGGTGTATCCCAGATAACTGGAGAATAAGCATATTCATGCCAGTGTCCAAGAACAAAGGGGTCATCCACAATTGAGGGCAGTACAGAAGAATCAAACTCCTATCACACTGCATGAAAATTCTAGAAAGGGTGATTGATAAATGGATACGCAGAGTAGTAGAATGTAAGACGGGAGATCAGCAGTTTGGATTCAGATCAGGATGCAGCACAAGTGAACCGATGTTTGCAGTGAAATAGATATTTGAGAAAAGGCTAGAGATGAGGAAAGAGTCTAAATGGGCATTCCTAGACTTGGAGAAAGTATACGACAAGGTCCCAAGAAAGCTGACCTGGGCAGTACTGTGGTGGTTCGAAGTCCCAGAAACATTGGTAGAATTAATCCAGGCTATGTACAAGGACCCAATGACTCAAGTATGAACAGTGTTTGGCTTCACAGAGGGGCTCCCAGTGGGAGTGAGTGTACACCAGGGTTCAGCTCTGGGTCCACTGCTGTTCATACTGGTGATGGACTACATTAGCAAAAAGGTTGGAGGGGGCAGATCAACAAAATTGCTGTATGCAGATTATACGGCATTACAGGCAGACTCCAAGCAAGAATTCCAGCAAAGTATAAAGCAATGGAATGTGAAACTGAAGGCACAGACAGGGGGTAATGGGAGCAAACTGGAGAAAATGAGAAGAAGCTGAGAACTGAGATAGAAGGGAAGATAGTGGAACAGGTAAATAGCTTCAAGTAACAAACCTAATAAGAAAGAGAGTACCGTAGACTGGATACTCATAAATAAAGTGAAACAAACTTACAAAGTAGGAACCCTGCCAGATGATGTAAGTGATCATTCTTGGATCTACATCACAAGAGAAAAGAAGGATTTTCCAAACCTCCCCACCTTTAGGACAGCACGCTCTTCCAAACACTTTAACACAGAATTATTTCAAACTGAGTTTAGAGCATGCAACTGGAACCCTTTAAAATCCCTTCCACTTGAAGAGGCTGTAAAGTATTTTAACACTACATTCTTATCTATCCTGGATAAGCATGCTCCTAAACGTTCCATTAGAATGAAGTCTAATCCAGCCCCATGGCTTTCAAATGAAACTAGAAATCAAATTCTACTTAGGAACAAAGTCTGGGCTAAATGGAGATCTTATAGAAATAGCTCTGATCATCTACATTTTAGGTAGCTTAGAAATAGTACAAAAAAGGCAATACTTACAGATAAAAAAACTACTACTGTAAACTCCAACAAACTCATCAAAATAATCCTCAAAAATTCTGGTCTTGCATTAATAAGCTCCTTTCCCCAGGTAACTCCCGAACACACACCCCACTTGATGCAGATCCAAATACTCCCCATAAAACTGCCAATACCTTTAACTCTTTCTTCACTGAGACTATACAATCTCTAGCTAGTCAACTTATCTCAGAAAACTCCAGCCTTCCCATTGACTTACCCCACTCTTTCTCTAAATTCAAACTACAACCCATCTCTGCTTCTTTCATCTATAAATTTATTCAAAAACTTAAGCCATGTACTCCATCTGCTGACCAACTTCCTTCCCAATATCTCCAAAAAGCAGCCAAAGTAATTGCCTACCCTATATCTATCCTTATAAATAGGACAATCCAAGAAGGAACCATCCCAGATATTTGGAAAATCTCCCACATTATCCCCTTACATAAAGGTGGGAACTCTAATGATTACTCTAACTATTGGCCAATTGCTCTCTTAGCACCCTTAGCAAAAATTATGGAAAAATGCATTCACCAACAACTTCTACATCATCTCTCTCTACATAACTTAATAGCAAACTGTCATTATGGCTTTAGGCCATCACATAGTACCACTACTGCCCTTCTGTCCTTCACAGATACCATCAATAGAAACCGCAACAAAAACATCCTCTCATCTGCACTCTTTATTGACCTCTCTAAAGCTTTCGACATGGTTAACCATACCCTCTTAAACAATATTCTTGAATCTCTTTCCTTTGATTCTCTGGCCGTTAAATGGTTTAGATCATACCTCAGGAACAGGCAACAGGCAGTCCTCTGGGAAAATCAAATTTCATCCTTTTTACCTGTCACCATCGGAGTCCCTCAGGGCTCTATTCTTGGACCACTTCTTTTCTCATTATTTATTAATGATCTCCATGTAGCAATTCCTCAAGCCACCTGTATTCAATATGCAGATGACTCCATACTAATATGCTCAGCAACCTCTCCATCTGAACTATATTCTCTTACTCAAAATGTTTTCAACACTGTAGAAACATGGTTTACCAAACGTTGCCTCCTTCTTAATGCCAAAAAAACAAAACTCCTTCTCTTCACACCCACTACTAGGTCTTCCCCCTTAGATTTCTTAATCTCTTCAAATAATGGCACTGTTATTTTCCCAGACTCTACCACTAAACTTTTAGGAATAACCATTGACAATAATCTCTCATTTGATTACCATATAAACAACACCATTAAAATAGTCAACAGAAAAATAGGCTCCTTATATAGAATAAAACCTTTTTTAAACTCAACAGCCAGAGCCAAGATCACTCACTCCCATCTAATCTCAACCTTTCTGTATGCTTCACCTATATTTACCAACCTTAAGAAAATTAACCTTAACAAATTAGCAACCTCCTATAATAACATTGCCAGGTTTGCTACTGGCAATCCCTTCAGAACCCACCACTGTTCTAATCTTAGGCAACTAGACTGGCTGGAACTCCAAAACCATCTAATAATCCCCCAACTCATAATTCCCCACAAGATATTTTACCAACCCAATGATACCCCGATACTCTCAAAACTCTTAATCCCATATAATAATCTGAACTCCCTATATTCTTCTAGCAAACTCCTTGCTAGCTTAACAAAGTCTAATAATAATACAGCTGGTGACTCTCTATTTACCAACACAGCAGGAAAAAAATGGAACCTGTTACCCAATGAACTAACTCTAATTACATCCTTGCCACTCTTTAAACAAAAACTTAAAAAACACCTCCAAATTCACTGGCTATGCCCTTGTAGTAACCCTGACTAACCACCCTCTTCACCCCTGTTTCAACCTCTTCTAACCAAACTTCCAAACATTTAAATGCTTAGTCTTGTAAATAAAACTGACACTATTTAAACTCTAATCAACTTATTGTTTAAATCCTTCTACCTGATGTGAACTATTGTACATAACTCTTACTGTATTATATTTGTTTTAGCTTTCTTAAGCAATATTCTGTTTACTGCTACTTTTCTTAAGTGTTTTTATATCTAGAATGTAATAACTACCTGTTTTATTTTTGTTTATTAATCCTTTATTTACCATGTAACAATATTTTTATACTTTTGTATATCTGTGTGGAGCTTTTCTCCCTGGGCCTCTACTGAAAATGGAAATATATCCAGCTAGACTAGCCCAGTCAACAAATGTAAAATAAAATAAATAAAATAAAATCTGGGAGGGATGGTTGAGGAGAAGGAAAGTCTGAATGAAGAGGTCAAAGCTATAATATAAGGGGCTGAAGCAAACTGGCAGAGAGTGTCAGGTGTAGTCTATGACAGAAGAATGCCAAAGAAGCTGAAAAGTAAGGTGTACAAGACAGTGGTGTAACCAGTACTACTGTATGGTACAGAAACCTGGGCAGTAAAGGCAGAACAGATGAAGACGCTAGAGGTGATGGAAATAAAGTGCCTGAGAAGGGTGGTAGGATGCAGTCTGTGGGACAGACGAAGAAATGAGAACATAAGAGCAGAAGCCAATGTAGCTCCAATTGCAGAAAAGATCAAAGAGGATAGATCACAATGGTTTGGACACATGCAGAAAATCAGAAGACAATCTGGTGAAGAAGATTTGGGACAGACAGGAAGAAGGTAAGAGGAAACGAAGAGGTCCAGTAAAGAGGTGGATGGATTGTGTGAAAGAAGATCTGAGGCAGTCAGGCATGAGTGTCGAAAAAGGCAGGAGTGTGGCATTGAATCAACAGAGATAGTGACATTTAACATGTTTCCCCGACCACATGTAGGGAAAAAAAATGGGAAAAAGGGGGCTGATGATGGCGATGATTTGACAATGATCTTTATGAGTTCCTAAGGGTTACAAATCCTACTATTCTAGCTATTTTCTGTATTCATAAAATCCAAAAAGACCTTATTAATGCTCTCTTGAGCTCGATAGTCTTTTCCAGTGAATCTTACAGGTTCATACATTCATAGTGGTATACTAGACTAATGACCACAGGGGCCTTTATAAGCCTTGCTATGCATCCCAAATGAATCCAACAAGTTTTGATGCCCTAGATGCTATTTTAAATAGTATATATAAGACAGAGCATGGGTTGTCAAGCAATTACAAGATGGCTCTATTACAGGAGTACGTGCCAGACCTGCAGTGAATTTTCCAATTATCCATCCACTGGTCAAGGTAATGCTTAAATAGGGTCAAGAAAGAACTCTGCTTCACATGGATGGAAGCCTGTTCCAGAGAAGGGTATTCTCTGACAGATGTACTTGTCTCTTTAGCATGTCTTACTTATGTTGCAAGCAAGGTTTAAGTCCCTAGATCAGGTAGTTCTGATGCTAATTGTTTAGTGGATATGCAAGAGGTCCACCAAAGTGGGATCCAGGGATGCCTTATATGCCAGACATTAACTGCCTCTCAACAGTCTGAAGAAGACAGAGTATAGGGATAGGCCTTTGAGGTGATCTGCACAGGTCATGTTGTTAATGCACTCTATGTATTTTGTGAGGAATGGCTGTGAACATTCTAGTTGTTGCATGTGCTGGGTCATACACATACTAAAGGGGCAATTATATTCAATGATAGGCCTGATGAGGGCTGAATACAGTGGAGTGATGACTTTCTTGGACTTAGATGCCAAACCCTTGCTTATAAGTTGAGCAACATAGAATGATTTCCTTACTACCTTAGACACGTGTTCTCTTGTTTTAAACACCTTCATTAAATTATCACTTAAGACATTGGCAAACATATATTAACAGAAAAGAAAACAAACCATATTAACATTTTTTCCATTTACATACATTATATATCACATATCTTTTCTTTTTTGTAATTATTATGAGTCCAGCATTACCTAAATTGCTGAATTCCTGCCTTCCCTTAAACCACACTCTTCCTCCTGCTGAACATTATTATGCATGTGCTCTTCCCACATTTAAATTGCTGAATTCCTGCCTTCCCTTAAACCACACTCTTCCTCCTCCTGAACATTACTATGCATGTGCTCTTCCCACATTTTCATTCATTTATCTGTAATGTGTTCCTTCACTTTTCTAAAGATCCCTCTTCCAGTATTTTTATCTTTTTTATAATATTCAATATTTCAGATGCACTTGGTTTAGACTTTGATTTCTATCTTCTAGTAATTGCTTTTTTTGACAGCCAACAGAACTAAATTTAATAAAGCTTTACTATGTCTAGGCAATTCAGATCCTGGGTCCTAGTTAACAAAAATCATATCCTTAGTTACAGCCATTTGCTCACCCAATATTTCTGACAGAATACTCAGTAGGGAATTTTTAAAGTCTGCCAGCTCATTACACTCCCAAAATATGTTTCCATTTGCCTCTTTCTTCCCTATTACACCTCCAACATTTCCTGTCTACTTGAAGAAAAATGATATGAGGTCTGCTTGGGGTATAAAATACCTATGCAAACATTTCCAAAGATCCTAAACCTTATGAACTTTGTTGCATACCTAGGAGACACACACACACACACACACACACACACACACACACACACACACACACACACACACGCACACACACACACACACACACACACACACACACACACACACACACACACACACACACACACACACACATATATATATATATATATATATATATATATATATGTCATCCCATTGTTCTCTTGTAAATCCTCTGACTGATTCTTACAGTTATGTAATATTTTATTATATGTCCTACTAATTATCCCTTTTTAATAGCAATGTCTACAGTAGATTCAACTAAAATCCCCACCAAAGCAGATCTTTAACTTAAGATTTCTCTATCCCTTTCTCTTTACCTATTCTCTGATATCAATCTCTCATAGAAAGGCGGTCTCTAGCCAGCAGTCCAAATGTCTACTTGGCCTCATCCAACTCTACTACCTTAACCTAGTTATTTGGCCCCAATACCTTGGTTCCTTTGCCAGTTTTCTCCAGTAAATTCCAGCCCCTCTTACCTATTTTCTATATCTCTACTTACAGTCATCCCTATTGACAAAATATCCCTTCTACATTCTTGTGGTGGATTAGTTCCTAGAATACCCTTTTCTACTTTAGAAATATAATATTCTGTATGGTTGTTATTATTTTCCTTAAGGATCTGCATCCAAAATCTCACTGTCTCTTTATTTCTTGAAACTCCCTCCCCCTTCATCACCATCCCTTTCTGATTCTTTATATATCCTCCTAATTAACCTTATTACTGTATCAGGGCATGCAAATGCTTCCATTGCCATACTCATAAAATCCCAGCATACGCTGTCAAATGCTTTCTCTGCATCAAGACCCACCAACAACAGTGGTATTTTATTACATTCTGCTTCCCTCTGAATCATTGTTCTATTAATGTTGTCAAATGTTTGTCTCCCCTCAACAAAACCACAATGAACCATATTGTGGAATAGACTGCCCATGCATGTCAAGCAGAGTGCCTCTTTGGCCCTCTTCAAAAGGAACCTTGATGATTGGATGGGAGATAAGAAATTCACCCCAGGGATCACGTCAGTCGCTCTGCTAGACAGGGGTCCAGGGAAATAAATACTTTGGGTAGAAATAACCAGGGAATTGTTATGGCTAGGCCCTAGGGCCGATAGCCTAGTACCAACCTATGAACCTATATATATCAATTTTGGCAACAACTTTGTCATTCTTTTCTCTAGTATAGACATAAATACTTTATAATCATGGTTTAAAATTGAAAAGGGTCTGTATGAAGCTAGGGCTGATAGGTCTTTATTATCCATAGGTAATTCAGCCACCACAGCTTTCTTCCAAGACTTTGGTGTTTTCTTGCCTTCTAAAATATGGTTAAACAAAACCTTCCAGATCTTCGTAACTTTCTTCCATTCTAATTTCCAAACTTCAACAGGAATACCATCAGTTCCTGGTGGCTTTCTTGAAGATTGATTATATATACCCATTTTTATCTCATCTACTCCAATCTTAACTGTTCGTTTATTGAGCCTCATCGACCTCTAAACTTGACATAATTAAGTTTCCATATTCATGCTCTTTCTTGATTTCCACATTTCCTTGCTTTATGCATATTTTCATAAAATTTCCTGAATATCTCTAAAACTGCTACAGGATCTCTGGATATTTTTCTTGTTATATGCTTCTTGTGTTTGCAACAACCTTTTCTACTTGCCTAAGTTGTTGTGCTAAATGTTTTTTGCTCTGGAGTTATTATCAAATAATAGTTGCTTAACAATAATCTTTCTAAATGCATGCATATTGTCCAGATACTCCCTTATTTTCTTTTTAACAGACTGCAGTTGCACCTCTTCTTGTTCTGTGAGCCCTCTAAGTAATTCCTATTATTCCTTAACCATATTGTCTTCTTTTTTATTTCTACCCCTTTTTAACTCCATTTTGTTTTATACCACTCATTAGTTATAACTCCTGAATATACTTCCATCCAGGGCTTTTTTTTGGGCCGGTACACGCTGGTACGGCATATCGGCACCTCTGCATTCTTTAAAAAAAAAAACTTTCCTTTTTAAGGGCGTTCTTTAAGAATGCCCTTTGAGTCGGATCATTTTCTGTGTCTGTGAGATGTGCGACCAATCATTTACATCTTCCTGGTCCGCGCGAGTAAAATTTGAATTCTTGAAGACGTTTGGACTGTGGACCATGACCAGACAAGTGAGTGGTAAGTGTCCGTGTGAGTTTATGTTTTTAAGAGGAGTGTGTGTGTGTGTGTGTGTGTGTGTGTGTGTGTGTGTGTAGAAACAGTGTGTGTGGGTGTGTGTGTGTGTGTGTGTGTGTGTGTGTGTGTGTGTGTGTGTGTGTGTGTGTATCTATAAGAAGTAGTTGTGCTGTATGTTTTAGGAATTTTGCTGTTTTGGTGATTGTGGAAGTGGCAGGTAAAAACACATTTACTGATCTTTAGAGGCTGGACAGCTAGTCCAGTGGTAACCCAAGCTTTGATGTACAGCACTTTTAAAGCTGTATTTTGTAATATCTGCCTAGCCAAATTGCTTTAGGAATGGCTTAGGATTCTGCCCAAAGGTTGCAATATACTGCCAAAAAGCTGTCTTGAATTAGCATTTTGCAGTTCTGATGTATTGACCATAAAAGTAGATCTTAGCTATATTACCTGGACAATAAGTGCTCCCAAACTGTACCCTTGTTGATTTTACATTTGGATTTACAATCTCGTTGCTACTTTAGTCTGTATTATGTTTGATTTTACAGTGTGACAGCTATTAAACTCGGGTCTATATTAAAAGACAGAAGAGGTGTTTCAGCGAACACCTCTTTGTCGACATGTAATGAGCAAATGCACTAAAGCGCAAATGCTCAAAATAGCAGTTTCTTTCCCTGGGAAAGAAACCACTAGCACAAGCGCAAACACACACACACACACACACACACACACACACACACACACACACACACACACACACACTTTAAAACATAATAATGTGGGGGGCTTCACCCCCACACCCCCCAAAGTGGGGGGCTGTGCCCCCCAACTATATATACCAACTCCGAGATCACACTACAGTGAGGAAAGGGGCAAACACATGGGGATGGCCAAGTGATTTCTTTCCCAGGGAAAGAAATTGCTGTTTTGAGCGTTCGCACTTTAGTGCGCTCACTCATTACATGTCGACCAAGAGGTGTTCGTTGAAACACCTCTTCGGTCTTTTAATATAGACCCTTAAACTCATAGTTGTTTGTGTAGTAATTGTTTTGCTTAGAAGAGCTGAATTGAACACCTTCCATTACAGATTACGGGTAAGGCATGTGCTCAGGTCAGTAGAAAACATTATTGAGAGAGTCCTGCAATAGATAACACAATATGACTTCCAAGGAAAAATAGTCAGAAGCTGATTCTGTGTGCTTCACAAGGTGAATACATCCAAAAGATAGTAATAACTGCACAGATTATATCTCTTTCTTTCCTGAAAGTCAGCCATATCCCTTGGGCTGCCCCAGTGGTTAAAACTGAAGCTCATCAAAGTAAATTTTTTTTGCAGCATCTCTGTTTCCACACTCGTATGTCTAGCTTGTTGCTATAATGGTACCTTGCTTCATGTTTCCCATCTTCAGGTCTTTGCAAGTACAACGTTCTGCAGCTGTGTGTTTCTGTGTTTGGTGTCAGTGCAAAATAGTGTTTCATCAGAGTGAAACATTTGTTTATAACAGTTTGGTTGATGTTTTCTTCACTCAGGTGGATCCTATTTCCCTGATTTCATTGTACTGCGAACGGTATGCACTAAGCAAGCTGAAAAGTTTGATACATGGATGTTTTGAAAACTGTGCTACTGCAGCTGTCAAAGTAAAAAAAAAAATATGTATATATTCATATATTTTATTGTTTTATAGATTTTTAAGCATTTGTACTTGTAGTTGCTGGTGTCTGAACCAGTACAAGTAACTCACTGAAATGCGTGTATGAGTTTTACATTATTTAACTCCTCTGTTTGCTCAGCTGGAGCACTGGCTTCATCATACTCAAGCCACAAAGTCATAATTCTTAAAATGTCATACTCATGAGCTGAATTTCATTTGTCCATTTTTTTAGAGCTCATTTGTTTGCATTCATTTAACGTTCATCTGTTTGCAATGATAACTGGGTGGATAGACTGCTGATGACTCTTTTCAGCCACAGCATGAGGCAGAGACATAATTATCAGCAGTATTTTATCTTAATGAAACACACAAAGTTGTGTGACAACTACAGTGTTTCAGAAATAACTGCTCACACTGAGATGCAGATATTACTTTTTTGTTTCCTTGTGAGCCAGCCTGAATCCTTTGTCATTTAGGTACTCACCTGTAGATATATTTTGTTTTACTACCAGCACAATGTTTTACATATTCTACTATATTGTAGGCACACTTCTCCTGACCAGCCCTATTAGATTGTCCAGTATAATTATAGACCTTGTTAAGTTTATAACTGGTCAACAATCTCATAGTTGTTACTTTTATTTTGGTTTAAAGGTTTCCTCCCTAATATAATACGTCTGTTCCAGTTACATTTTTGACTCAATGTGGACTCCTTAGTTATTTTTGTGCTGGCATTTTAGCATAAGCTGATTATTTGTATGTAATGGTGTCTGTCTGTCTCTCTCCCTCTTCTGCTGTGGTCTTTCAAATGTTCATTTACTTTTTTCTATTTGTTTACATTACAGATACACAGGGAAGGTCTGTGTGTGTGTTTGTGTATAAGAAGTAGGTAGGTATGTGTGTGTGTGTGTGTGTGTGTGTGTGTGTGTGTGTGTGTGTGTGTGTGTGTGTGTGTTTGTGTGTGAGTGAGTGAAATGTCCAGATTTTCGCAGAATGTCAAGATTTTAGTCTGACATCCACGGTCTGTTTCTCATAAAACTGTGTTTTTCTGGCAATCCCTGGCAAATCTTTGAGGATTAAGACAGCAAGTAATGGCAGACATTTAAGCTTCAGACTTCATATTCTTCAGAAAGTTCATACTAATGCAACACTTGTTCTATCAACTTCTAAGTTTGTAAGTTTGTTTAAAAGGTGTCCCTATTTTTGAACATTTGTCCCCACATTATGTGTGTCTTTGTGCAGATTTCTTGCTTTAAAAGGTTAAGTGGTATGGGGGAGGGTCTAAGAGGGAGTTAGGGGTGTATGTGTGTGCAATACCTCTCAAATGTACAGATTTTCAAAGACTGTCCAGATTTTTTGCCTTATATTTTTGGTCTGTTCCTCATAAAAACTGTCTTTTTTTTGAGAAATCACAGGGATGATCTAAGGATTAAAGTTACTAACTAATGGCATACATTTGAGCTTAATTTCAGACTTCATATCTTTTAGAAAATGCATTCTAACACAAATCCTGTTATTCTAGCAACTTTCTGAATTTATAAGAGCAATATTTAAAATGTGTCCATAGTTTTGGGCCTTTGTCCCCCCATTATGACAGGCTTTGCCCAGACTTCTTGTGCCAAGAGGTTGAGAGGTGTGTGTGTGTGTGTGTGTGTGTGTGTGTGTGTGTGTGTGTGTGTGTGTGTGTGTGTGTGTGTGTGTGAGTGAGTGCTTGCGTGTGTGTGTGTGTGTGTGTGTGTGTGTGTGTGTGTGTGTGTGTGTGTGTAAGAGATAGGTAGCATACCCCTCAACTGCACAGGTTTTTGCAGAATGTCCATATTTTTGTTTTTTTCCTCATAAAAAGATGGAAGTTGCTAAATATTGACAGATATTTGAGGTTTAGACTTCATATCCTTTAGTAAAATGCATACTAACACAAATCCTGTTATTTTAGAAATTTTCTAAGTTCATGAGAAAAATATTTATAATCTGTTCTTATTTATTTTAGACTTTGTCCAAAAGGTTGAGGTGTGTGTGTGTGTGTGTGTGTGTGTGTGTGTGTGTGTGTGTGTGTGTGTGTGTGTGTGTGTGTGTGTGTGACAGTGAATGCCCTATTTAGGGTTAGCAGGTGGTTAATAATTTGCTTAGGCTCAAGCCCTGTACCTTAGCTACAGGAAACAAGAGCTTGAATCCTCTACCCAAAATATGCAACTGTTTTGCTTAGCAAATGGTATCACTGTTGTGTGTTTAGAGTTTTAGAGCAGTGTTAGTAGCACAGCAAGTAGCATACATTTGTCTTGATGCAGAAGGCTGTGGGTTCTATTCCCACAGCATGTAGATGGATTGCTGATACTGTATTGGATTTTAAGAGGGTGGGGTGCTGCAGTCCTGAGTATGTCCTCCTTTAGATAAGATGCCTAGTAACTATGAACCTGTTTTAATTTGCCATCCATTCCCTATTGCAATATTACCAGCTTATCATTTTTAATGTAACATAGGCAATTTGTTCTTCAAGGGCAGCAGGCAGTGAATTTGTAGGTGAAATACTTAAATATGAAGTTTTTTGCTAGCAGCAACCTTTTCATTAGTTACAGTAAGATCTCTTTAATGTAGAATTAAACTACTAAACCATTAGTTAGAACATAATTTGATATCACCAGTGCACTCATTTTTTATTATTATAATTTTTTATTTTGTCATTCCTGGATGAGCTCATTACTAGATAGCAGTTCATACATAGTTGTATATTCTCACTATATTTACTTGTAATAAGTGTATTGTATTTATTTTATTCAATATTATTCCCTCGATGGGGTTTAGGAGACATATATATACATATAGTATATGTTTCTATATAATGTAACAAGCAGTCATTTTATACAAAACAATAGGACATAGTTTGTGTTTTTTTATTACTAATTTTTATTATAGTTTTTTCAGTAGTTGAATTTAGTAAGTTACTACTCATTTTTAATTATTGTTGTTCATTATTGTATTCAGTATTCAATATTGAATATAAGCATGAGGGATGTAACAGGAATTTTAGTCAGTGTAGGGTGCTGCATTGAGATAGAAGGCATTTAATTACTAATTGTCATTCACTGTTAGCTTTTAATTGAATAATTAGAGAAAAAGGGCGTTTTTTTGTATTTATAAGGGAACTGTTTCTTCCTATATTGTGTTCTGAGGAAGTCATATGTATATTGATGAAAGCGCTCAACATCTTTTGAACAATTTATTGTGGTTTTACAATAAAAGAGTATCGTTTGGTGCAAGAATCCTGTTCCTGGTCTGATTTACATCTTCTGTGGTGGTTTTCAGTCAACTAATGTAGAATTAGTCAGATGACTTTTACTTCTGCAGAGACTGTGCATATTGACTGATATTGGTGGGTTGTAATGACAGAAGTTTGAGTGGCCTTTTATGGTTGAAATGTTCTGAATTGGGCAGTTTTGGCATTATTGGTTTATATGTTTTGTTTCTTTGCTTACTGGCTACAAATTTAAAATGCTCTAACAAGTGATGTATTATACAATAGATATAATTTAATTACTATATATTATAATTTAATACAATCAGGAAGGTGAATCAAAGAAATTTTGCATGATTCTAAAAATGTGTGCAAGGGTGTCTATGATTTGAAAACAGCCCAAAGGTAAACAATCTGCCACTGGCCAGATGCATTTTCTTTGAATGTGGGTTTCAATGCTGTTTCAATGAATGTGAGTGTCAAAGTCACAGAAGTTTTAATGCTAAGTCTGTTTTCATTGTGAGACTGTATTGCTTTGTTAGCAAACGTCTATCAATGTTTGTGCTGGAAAATTTGAAATAAAAGTTTTAAATTAAATTCAAATATCTGTAATCATTGTAGAAGTAAAGCAGAAAGCAGTATGCACACTGTGTTTTGAACAATGTTTACAGCAACTGGGGAGAAACAGCCAAATAATGGGACACTGGAATGGCTGCGTGGGGGGGGGCTGAGGGAGGGGCGGTGACCCAAATGCAACATATGCATACCACCACCTGTTTATTTACAAAAAAGCACTGCTTCCATCTTCCCTAACAACTTTCAAATAATTCCTTCAACCATTCCTTAAATTCCCCTCTTTTTAACAAGGAGATGGGGAAGTACCATCATCTCATTTTTACTTCATTACCCTGCATTTTTATTAGTTTTTATTGGTGGATGATGTGAAAAGGTTATTAGATGTGTGTCAAAGCTTTCAATTAAATTAAATGTTCCACTAAAATATGATTTCTATCTAGTCTAGCCAGTTATTGTATCTGGGGAATAATATGCAAATTATGTTCCTAATACTGCATTTATATCTTCCATATCAAATATTTTCATAAATATCTTCAGAAATCTACTCACTTTTCTTATATTTTGTTTCTAGGTCCCTGATACATCTTCACTATTGCAAACCATTCTGCAGTTCCCAGCTATGAATATATTCCCTGCTGAAAGCTGATTATTTCATCTTTTCTTAAGCTCCATAAGATCATTTTTTGTTGGAATATACATACACACTAACATAATCCTCTTTCCTTGCCAGTAGCGCCTTACCACCAGAAATTGGGTCTATATTAGATAATTGAACTTTCAAAAGTTTGAGTGTCATGTGGTCAACACATATGATTGAATTTTTGAAAGTTTGAATGTTTTAATGGAAATCTCCATACAGCATGGAATGGGAAGATTTCCCTTTTCTGCACTGTAGTGCGATCTCAGAGTTGGTATATTTAAAGAGAGGGGGTATGGGGGGGTGCACGGGGGCTTGCCCCCCTGCTTAAAATGTTCAGGTAGGTTATTTGTGTAGTTTACTTTTTTTTTATTGGATATTCGAACTTTTAAAAGTTCGAACATATGGTGTCGACCACGACAGTTGAACTTTTAAAAGTTCAATTATTTAATATAGACCCCCAGAAATCTGCCATTACTGCTTTTATTCCTGTTCTATCACTATTGGAGACCCTCTAGCAATTAGTATAATTACTCTCCTTTTCTTATGTCTCTGACATTCCACTGAATATCCAACCTGAAATCCTTTCCTTGTCAAATTCACATGCTCATTTCCTTCCAGATGTGTCTCCTGCAGCATTGCATTTGCACTCTGCATTTCTTAATATAATTCAATGTTCTTCTTCTTCTTTCAGCTGCTCCCGTTAGGGGATGCCACAGCGGATCATCTGTTTCCATTTCTTCCTGTCCTCTGCATCTTACTCTGTCACACCAACTACCTGCATGTCCTCTCTCACCACATCCATAAACCTTATCTTAGGCCTTCCTCTTTTCATGTTACCTGGCAGCTTCGTCCTTAGCATCTTTTTCCCAATATACTCTGCAACCCTCCTCAACACATGTCCAAACGAATGTAATCTTGCCTCTCTGGCTTTGTCTCCAAACCTTCCAACCTGGGCTGACCCTCTAATATACTTATTCCTAATCCTGTCCACCCTCGTCATACCCAGTGCAATTCTTAACATCTTTAACTCTGCCACATCCAGCTCTGACTCCTGCCTTTTTGTCAATGCCACATAACATAACTGGTCTCACTACCCTCTTGTAGATCTTCCCTTTCAGTCTTACTGGTGCTCGTCTGTCAAAAATCACTCCTGATGCTCTTCTCTACCCACTCCATCCTGCCTGTAGTCTCTTCTTCACCTCTCTTCCACACTCACCATTACTCTGAACTGTTGATCCCAAATATTTAAACTCATCCACCTTCACCACCTCTACTCCCTGCATCCTCACCATTTCTCTATCCTCCCTCTCATTCACACACATATATTCTGTCTTAGTCCTGCTGACTTTTATTCCTCTTCTCTCTAGAGCATATCTCCACCTCTCCAGGGTCTCCTCCACCTGTTCCCTACTCTCCCCACAGATCACAATGTCATCTGCAAACATCATAGTCCACAGGGACTCCTGTCTGATCTCATCTGTCAACCTGTCCATCACCATTACAAATAAGAAAGGGCTCAGAGCTGATCCTTGATATAATCCCACCTCCACCTTAAAAGCATCTGTCACTCCCACTGCAGACCTAACCGCTGTCACACTACCCTCATACATATCCTGTACCACTCTTACATACTTCTCTGACACTCCCGACTTCCTCATACAATACCACAACTCCCCTCTAGGCACCCTGTCATATGCTTTCTCTAAGTCCACAAAGACACAATGCAATTCCTTCTGACCTTTTCTGTACTTCTCCATCAACACTCTCAGAGCAAACATTGCATCTATAGTGCTCTTTCCCGGCATGAAACCATACTGCTGATCACAAATCATCACCTCCTTTCTTAACCTAACTTCCACTACTCTTTCCTGTAACTTCATGCTGTGACTGATAAATTTAATCCATACCTGTAAAGCTATTTATGTTCCAATATAATATGAATATAATTTGAAATAATAAAATGAAGATAATATTCATTAAATAAAATTAATATAATATGAATAGCACAGCCATTATGATAAAAAGCTATTGTTCCCAACTAAATGACAGTATCTTGAATGCATATTTTCATTTTTTCAAGACTTTTTGTTTTAATGAAAACTCTGAAACAAAAAACTAAATGCATTTTTAAAACACATCTACCTCTTTTAACTTAGAACAAACACACAAAACTATGTACATCTTCAAAAAATGAAGTTTAATCCTCCAGATAGAAACAATCATCTCAAATCAACAACTGCACCCATAGGCATTACCTAACCTAAAAGGAAAGTTACTTATGCTAACGTGCATGCTACAGCCTATGTTCACAGTTACACTAACTGCTGATTGTTCTTTTCTTATCTCTATTCCATTCCCAGATGCAAAATACAGCTTGTATGCTTTCAGAAAACATTAACTTTTATCTCTAAGAAAAAGAACACTGGTTATCTTTAAATTAAACCAAATTATACACTGTTCTGTTAAATGCATTAAATTACTAAGGCTACTAGGGAGGCTGCTATCACTTATTCACTTCCCATAATTTCAAACTTTATTTTTCACTGAGCTGCTTGCCATAGTACCATTACATTTTGAATTTCCCTAAGGAAAGAATGCTCTGAGCTCACATACAAACAGCTAACTTCCATGGAAAAATACTCAGTAATGAATCTTTGTAAATTTCACTCAGAACAGAATTTACATCTGCCTTCAGTCGTAGACTTTTGAGTCCCACTGAACACATGCTAATGGAAAAAAACTAATATCTTTGCAGTTGTATGAAACTTAGCATTTTCCATAGCTTTCATCATTTTGCCTTATTTTTAAAGCCAATTTGCTTACAAAAACACTTGTTTATAGTTTAAGCCAAAGGCATTAATCTAGATATTCACCCTTATGAAAAAAGAGAAAATAGTTCTGCATATAATATAATCAGTGCAACTGCACTTTTACATCCCAACCATACCCCAGCAACCCAAGATCATAGCATATTAACATTAAACTTGCTTTGTCCAGCTTTTCTTCACTTTTTAAACTGTACAGCCTATATTTCTTGCAATTAAACATATTAATTTACTTTAATATCTTTAACACATACAACAGTCACTGAAAAGACTCCCCCATGTTTAAAATACCCCTGATTACACACTACACAAAACTGCTTTACTATATATGACATGAAGTTTATATCATGAACTGTTGTATATAAATACTAATAAGAGCAAAATGGTTTTACTTGCAGTTGCTTTTCTCCCTTTTAGTGTCCCTCTAAACATTAATGATATAAAGTGGTGTATGTGCTTTACAGTCCACATGCACATTTAACAACATCAACAAAAGTCCAGTCTTTCTCAGTTTTTTGGAAAGTCATACTTCACAAGTATATTACATGCTTTATCATCTCACACGTATTCACTAATTTCAGTGTTGCTGGTCAGTTTTTTTGGAAAGTCATACTTCACATGTGTGATACATGCTTTATCATCTCACATGCATTCACTAATTTCAGTGTTGCTGGTCTTTTCATCTCCATCTCCTAACACCAGACTCTGGTTCAAGTCCAAGGTTCTTCTGATTCTTACAGTCAACTCCTGTACTTTTTTTGCATCTCTCAAGCATTTTTCTTTGGAGCACTGAAAAAACCTTTTCTGGCAAAGTCTTTTTCTCGGAATATTACTGACAGAAGAATGAGACACAGAGTCCCCCTCTGCTTGCTTGTTCATTTTTTTTGCTGGGTAAACTTTTTTTAATTCCTCCTTAACCTATTCTGCATCAAAGAAATTACTTTGATCCTCCAGGAAAAAATACTCTGAAAACATCTGGATACAGCAGCTTGAAACTCATACCTGACCCTTAATATTTCCTCATTGCTGGAATAAATTTACTTCTGCTCTGCCTGGTGTACAGTGAATAATCATTTTCTACAAACACTCAGCTGTCACCAGTTTTTAATACTTTGCCTTACTGCCTCAAGTTTATCAGGACTGTCTCTTCTGCTGATATGATTGCATCTTTACAAATATAGGCTTTGGCTGCTTTCTCATAGCCAGGTTTGGAAGATACACTTAATGAGTCCTTTCAATTAGAAAATCCTGCTGTGGAACACCAGTCCTGTTGGTTATTAGTACTTTCATAAATTTAATGCAGTCTCTTTCTTCCAGTTTCTCTTTTAGAGCAGAACATCTTAGATTTTCTCTACATGCTCTGTCTTCTAACTCTGCTATTTTTAAAATAGCTATTCTTAAGAAGCCTCATACTTAGACAGCTCTTTCTTGATTTCAACCAGTGATTTTTGCAGTTTTATCAGTTCATCTGAAAAGCTAGTTTGCTTCTATTTTTTCACCCTTTTGCTGTTTGAGTTGCTATATTCCTTCAATATTTAATTTATTTTAATTACTTCTGAGTATGTTTGATTTATTTTTAACTCTAAATTAATGGAAGCCATCTCTTGAACCAAAGCTGAACTGATTTTTGCTGCACAGCTGCAGAATCCTTCCTTTTTTAGATAATTTTTCAGGTTTTTCAAATTTCTTCTTTGCTGAATTTTACTCAAAAAATAGTTTCAGGGGCATTCTTTTCCCTCGGTTTCTGTTTTCATACTAGGAGAGCTGAAGTTAAGAAGTTCATAAGTGTGCAGCCATCTTGAAAGTCTTACCTTAGACACATGTTGGTCAAAAGACAGGTGACTTTCTACATACATCCCTAATTCCCCCGAGTACTGGGCCTACTCTTAGGGGTGTATTATCAACAAAGTAATTTCCTGGTATAGCCAACTTTCCAAGGGGTACTATTATGCATTTCATGGCATTGAGTTTTAAACCATAGTTCTGGCACAATTATTTCTCTGTGTTAGCCATTCTTGGAGGATATTAGTGTCTTGGGGGATTTTATGACAAGTCCTAGTTTGCAATCATCTGCAAACTTGGTCAGCTACAGGTTGCTGATGTTGCCCTTGACTTCCATGAAGAAATGTCAAAAAGGAGCGGACCCAGCACAGATCCCTGAGGAACTTCCCTAGTGATCAGCCTCACTGTGGAGGTGGATTCCCCTATCCTAGCTTCCTGTGCTCTATATGTGAGCCAGCTGGCTATCCAGAGTGTGACGTATGGATTTATACTTAATTTAGTGAGCCTGACTGCAATGCTTATGTGAGAAATTATGTCAAATGCCTTGGCCAGGTTAAGGTAGGCAGTATGCACCATTTTCCCTCATCCACTGCTTTGCTGACCTTCTTGAAGATGTCCAAAAGGCTAATGGTATGATCTAAAGGAAAGAGTAAGACTGAAAATTTGGCAGCATTTATTGATAACAAACTTAAAATGTTCTTTAATGATGAAGAATACATCCTTAGCGATTCTTGGCATTTTTTGAAGCTTGTTAGTAATTGTGAGTTTCCTTGATGAGGCATTGTTTGCTACAGCAGAAGTTAAAGAACTATTTCCATCTATACCACGTACATTGGGTATGGAATGGTTTAGTGAAGTTATTGCCCATGGTAAATCCCTGTCTAATTTCAAAGTTAGCCTAATAAGAGCTTTCTCATGGAAACAATTTTGAAAAATAATTAAACTTAAAATGTTCTTTAATGATGAAGAATACATCCTTAGCGATTCTTGGCATTTTTTGAAGCATGTTAGTAATTGTGAGTTTCCTTGATGAGGCATTGTTTGCTACAGCAGAAGTTAAAGAACTATTTCCATCTATACCACGTACATTGGGTATGGAATGGTTTAGTGAAGTTATTGCCCATGGTAAATCCCTGTCTAATTTCAAAGTTAGCCTAATAAGAGCTTTCTCATGGAAACAATTTTGAAAAATAATTTTTATTTTTTTCAAAGGTGAATATTTCATATAGAAAGAAGGAATATAATTAATTATATATTATATAACGAATATAATAAATATTAGTCTTTATACCTACGATACCTGGATGATATATTTATTTTGTGGAAGGATGGTAGAAGGGAAGTGGAACGTTTTGTGTATTACATGAATGGGATTTCTTCTTACTTTAAGTTTACATACAATACTTTGGATGGGAGCATTGACTATTTAGATGTTACAATTTTTAAGGATTTTGCTATTTGGTGTTTGGGTCTAAATTATTTAGGAAGTCTACTTATTTGAACACTCTTCTTGATTTTCCAAGCAACCATCCTTTACACATAAAGAGGAATTTGGTGAGAGGCAAAATGATTAGAGCAGCTCATATGTGTTCTACTAAGCAGGACTTTAAGAATGAGTTGGGTACTTTGTTTAAAATGTTTGAGGAAAGGGGATACCCCTTTGAAATGATTGTTAAATGTGGTAAAGAAGTTTTAGAAGGGTTGGGTTCCCTTTTCAAGCCAATATTAGGGAGTGATACAGTGGTATTTCCCCCTAAAAACCTGAACGTTGATAGAAATGTTGTACATTCTATGGTTTTACAATATAGGGGATTCAGTAAGGAAGTTAAAGCCATTTTAACTACTATTTTTTATTTCAAAATAATTCAGAATTAAAACATAATTTGGGTGATGAACCATGTTTTGTGTTCAAGACCGATGTTAATTTGAAATATTTATTGGAACATCCTGCATCAGGTAGGGGAGACCAAAGAGGTACTTACAAATGTGGTAGGTGCAATTATTGCGTCTTTATTTTATTAGAACAAGAAGTTGAGGTGGGAAATCCCCCCCAGATGATTAAATTGAGGACAGGTGAATGTGGGAGTTCAGGACTGGTTTATATTGCAGTGTGTCAGGGCTGCCATTACCTTTCTATTGGTAAAACAGAGAGAACTTTACGTTGGCATATTTACAAGCATCTGTATGCCATTAAACATTGTAATTTGTTAATGCCCTTTATAAACATTCTGTGGCTTGTTATAATTATAATACGTTCCTCTTTGGTATCACTGACAGGGTTCAGAAGGACCCATCTGGGGGGTATTGGGAAAATACTTTAGCGGTGAGGGAATTTTATTGGCAACTTAGATTGAATGCTACTGTCCCCCCAGGTCTTAATGAAAGTACTAACTTTATGCCCCTCCTGAAATATTGGGCCCTAAATATGTATTAAGTTTGAAATACCAAGCTACTTAGTCTTCCTTTTGGTATATGTAGGGTTAAGGGGGTTGGTCTTCCTGGTCTTTGATTCCTCTTCCCATTTGATGTTTATTTATAGAAATGTATTTATTATTATTTTACTATACATGTATTATTTTTCAGGAACTTGTGGCATTGTTTTTCTTGGTTTATAATTGGTTTTATAGGTTTTAATTCCTTGGGTTTTACACTTTCTTACTACTTTGGTTATTGGTGATTGTATTATTCGCATGGTATTTCATTAATTAAGGGGTCATGTGATTTTATTGACTATTTAAGCATTTGAATTGTGTGTTTTTTTTTTATTCTGAAGAAGTCCTTATGTGAGAAGGACAAAAGCACTTAATAAACTGTTTTGTTTTCACTGAGTGGGGCTTATTTTTTGGCAGTGCATCTACCAAGAGGCTTTTCTTTGTTTCTAGTGCATTATCGCCTGAGGTATTGCTGTGTTTTTTTTACTTAGTTCATACAGAAAGCGGGAGTGATAGTGGGTGCAAAATGTGCACCTATATTTGCATTAATGTGGATTTTTTAAATTACTCTCGTAACCACCCTTCAAAGCAGAAGAGGAGGTAATTGAAAGGCCATCTAGTATGACTTTCCAGACTGGTTTTAGAAGACATTTTAATACTGAGGTAAGGGAACTTGTGGAGATGTTTTTTAAGAGAGTATATCCATCTAAAATCGTAAAAGTATGGTCAAAGAAATTACATCATGTAGTTGGGTTGGATTTTCCACCTATCCCTTGATACTCTTCTTTTGAAGAAATAAAGACTAGGAAAAGGATGAGTAATAAAGAAACAGCCTATAGAAGCAAAATGCTGGTACCTTATTATAATAAGTCTAGTAAGATAAAAACTATTCTGAATTAAAATTAGGGATTTGTGCATTAATACCAACCCACTGTGTTGCATTCTAGGTAGAGAATCTTCAGTAGTACATAAGACGGGACGTAAAATTAAACAAATACTTGAGGCTAGAAAAGAAATGAATGCCAACAAAAACAACAAAGAGAATAAAATGACAAAATGTGGATCCTGCAAACAATGCAGGTTTATTAATAACATTACCATTATAACGGTACCAGGATACCCTGGGGCAATTGGATGAATTGGGTATTGTAATTGTACAACTAAAGAGGTAGTGTATATTGACTTGTTTGTCCTGTGATTCTTTTATGTTGGCAAAGCTGAAAGAAAATTTAAGGAGGGAATATATGAACATGGCTAAAGTACATGAACTAAAGATAAAACAACTACATTAAGTAAACATGCATTACTTTGTAATAATGTAAACATTTGATATTTTAGTAAAAGTTCCATTCCTGATATGTAGGGGTAGCTGAAAGAACATAACTGAATATAAGAAGTTGTGACAACTGGAATAAACTATCACCGAAAAATGGGTTTAATTGAAAATATTTCTATTGATTGTTTACTGAAAATGTGAGCAGTGAAATTGTAATTATTTAAGGAATTGTCATCATTTTTAGACTATTTTAGATGGTATGTTATTCACCAATGTATGGCATGTGAACATTGTAGCATGATAATTATTTAACTGAATTGAATCACTGAGCAAAACTCTGATCTGTGATACATAAGTATCCTGTTTTTTGCATATCTTTACTAATTATTTATAGCACTTTTATTGTCTGCTGCATACTTGTTACTGTATTTTATGGCTATAAACTAATCTGCATGGTTGTATTAAACTTTTCTGCCTCACAGGGCCTGATAAATAAGGTTTTTACTGTCACACTGTAAATCTTTTCTAGCTAGTTTCACTGTGTGTGAGGTATTAACTGGAAATTTTCTCCATTTACATCTGTTTGTGTTTGTTTGTTCTGATTTCCTGCCAAGGAGTGTATCATATAACTGATTTAGTTTCCCACCCTCCTTCCCTATTGGTATCCTGTTCTTATACTTGCTGGCTTTGCAGTTGCCCGCCCCTACTGTAAATTTGATCTGGGACACTCCTCCCAGTCTAGTGTCATTAGCTCATTCTACCTAATACAGAGAGAACATCTGAGAAGACCAACCCACTTAGTTTCTTAGCTTTGAATTATCTTCTGCTCCTCCTTTCTCCCTTTCCACTTTACTAAAAAAAAAAATTCTAAGCTTGTTTCCTGCCTTTCCTGTAACTAGTCTAGTCCAGATATAGATTTACTGTATCCAGGACTGTCTGTAAGCTTCTGAGCCACACAAGCCTTTCTGTGTCGAAGGGAAGCATTTTAGCTTATCAGTGGGAGTGGTAAGCACTAGGTAGCCTATCTACCACAAGAGGAGTGGTTTCTGGCCCAGAAATTGTAGTATATTGTCCTTTTGGGCAGTTTTTCCATCTCTTTCAACTTTCTGATTTAAAAGCCTGCATTTGCGATCATTTCCCACCTTCCATGTAACTAGGCTAGTCCAGATACAGATTTGCAGTATCCAGGACTGTTTGTAAGCTTCTGAGTGGTGCCAAAGTCTGCTCTTCAATTTTTCCCATAGATCTACTAGTTCTCTCCTCTCCTGCACTTTTACTAGCTTATTAATCTAGCACTTTACCAGACTTCATGTAGCAATTATTGTAGCACACAATTCTACAAGGAAACAGCTCCAGTACTTATTATTAATTCTCACCCCTCCAGGCATGTCTAAAGGTCAGTTCCCTGTGCATTCTCCTATTAACCTGGTGAACTTGGGCATCCTGAGTCAATGTAGCTACTGCCTCATGTACACTGACAACCCTCTCTTTTTACCTCCCAACATTCAGACTTGCGAGAGATGCACTTATATATCCAAACTGGAAGCCACGCGTTCTCCAGCCAAGACCAGAATAGCTGGTCAAAAAGAGAAGGTCAACACTTGCACCACACCACATGGAACACATAGGCCTCCAGAACACACACCAGCACTGGCTTCACATAAAAACACAAACCACACACCCACCTTCGCAGAGGCTCTCAATAAAAATCTACAGCAGAGACCTCCAAGGCAGAAACACACTCAGCCACCACAACACAACACTAATCACAAGACACATAACTCTCCTAAGCAGCGTGCCACTCAACAAAAGCCCATAGGCAAAACAGCATGCCCAGCACACTTGTCATAGGTGACTTGATAGTGAGGCACACTAATGTCCCACTCACTAGGTCGAATAAGGAGAAAGTAACAGTCAGCTGCCTGTCTGGCACCAGGATCCACCACATAACGCATGCACTCAGGGCCCTCAACAACAGGTACAAATATGACTCTGTCATTGTACATGTGGGTTTGAATGACCTGAGATGTACCTCCCTGGACTACATGAAAAGAGACATGGAGGAGCTCTCGGATTATGTAGATCAGACGGGTATGACCCTAGCCCTGAGCAGCATCCTACCATCACCCATAATGATACCACAGTACAAGCAGAAAATGATTGATTTCAACAATTGGCTAAGTTTCTGGTGTCATTCTAAGGGGATCCAGTATCTGTCTGCCTGGGATGACATAATTGACAGACCTCGATGCTTTGCCAGAGATGGCCTGCATCTGTCACCCCTGGGCTTCCAGATACTGGCCAAGGCACTTGCCACCCCTAAAGTGACTTTTTTAGGCAGTGTTCCAAAGACCAAATTACCACCATAACAGCTACAAACAAATGCAATCTGAGGGTCATGCTGCTCAAGGATAGAAGTCTAAATCTCAAAATGCACTCGCTCAAAGCACTCCTTAAAATGGAGAACATTGACATTTGTGCCATAACAGAGACCTGGTTCAAGGCAGCAGAATGCACCCCTGCACTACCAGGCTATAACTCATTCCATACCTTTGGGCCCCAGAACTTGGACTGAAGTTCCAAAGGCAGTGGTGTTTCCATATTCATAAAGGATGCACACACCTCCAGACTAGTAGCCCAACATAACTCATCTGAGATACTTCAGGTGCAGTTAACATTGGGAAAGACAGCAATTCAGATCGTAGTTTGCTATAGGTCCCCAACCATGTCCCAAGACTCACAGTCCACGTTCCAAAGCACCCTGGAGAATATTAGGGCCCAACCTAACACTCTTATTCTGGGTGACTTCAACTACCCCTCCATCAACTGGGAAAATTACTCATGTACCAATACACTTGCCCAACGTTTCCTGGAATTCATTAATTCCAATGTCCTGGACCAGCTCTTTCTTATTTCCACTAACAGTAGCAACATCCTTGACCTGGTCATTACTAACATGGGTGACCGTTGCTCTACACCAATAGTCAACTTTTCCCTGGTTAGATCCGACCACAAACTAATCACCTTGGAAATCCATATCACTCCTACCCCCTTCCCCCCTGCAAAGGTAACCACTATGAAAAACTTCTCCAAAGCTAACTTTGGGATCCCAAAAACAGAGGTGGATAACTTCACGCCATCCATGCAAATGGAGATCAGTTGCATGAACACTGACTCATACCCCATTGCACTGTATGAACATGTACACAAATGCATGGATCTCATCATACCCAACAGAACCAAGGCGCTCTCCTCCAAAAAAAGTAAGCCAATCTAGTGGTCCCCTGCCATAAACAAATTCTATAGCAGAAGGAGGAAACTGATGCAGAATAAGGTGAAGTACCAAGACTCCCTTATCAGTCTCAACAAAAAGTTGAGATACCTCATTAAATCCTCTAAAGCTAGCTATGAAAACAGAATTGCAGCAGATAGTAAAGAAAACCACAAGGCCTTCTATAGTTATGTAAAGAATCTCCGCGGCAATACCCAAATTTGCTCTGAGCTACTGCACAATGGTACTCCTATACTGAGCCAACAGATATTGCCAATATATTGGCCAACAGATTCAGTGCCAGCTTTACCCCCCCCCCCAAGGGACCAGTCACAATACCAGTAGATTGCCAGGCACCCAGTATTACTGCTGCACAGGTTAAAACAGCACTGTCCAAGGCCAAGAATACAGCTTCTATGGAACCTGACAATATCCCTGGCTGTGTTCTACATGAACTACAGAGTGAAATGACATCTCACCTGTGTGCCCTGTTCAATCACAGCCTCACCTCAGGCTTTGTCCCTACCAAATGGAGCACTGCTACAGTCATCCCTCTCCACAGAGGAGGAGTGACTACAGACCCTGGGAACTATCGCCCCATTAGCCTGATATGCAAAATTGTGGAACACATCATGGACCTCATAAACAAGGATATACGGAATCTCCAAACTCTGAATCACACACAGTTTGGTTTTGTGAAGGGTAGATCATGCCTGCTCAACTTGGTCAACTTCTTTGAGTCAGTTACCAGAGCTGTGGATGAAGGCAAGGTGGTTCATACAGCTTACCTTGATCTGGTCAAGGCCTTTGATACCATTCCCCACTCAGGAATCACAGAAAAACTCACTAAGCTAGGCATCAACCCCTATATCACTAGATGGGTTGCAAACTGGCTCACAGGTAGAACCCATAGTGTGAAAATAGATGACTCCAAGTCAGACTTCTGACCAGTCACGAGTGGAGTCCCACAGGGTTCAGTCCTGGGTTTTCTCCTGTTTGGTATCTACTTCTCTGAAGTCCAGGCCAACACGAAGGGACTCTGGCTGACAAAGTTCGGAGATGATTGCAAGTTGGGAGCTATTATTAACTTCCCGAGTTATGACTGAGAGCGACGACTGGTGTCAGAACCATAGCCTAAAGCTCAATGCCAAAAAATGTGTCATCATCCCCTTTGGGAAAAACCCGGTTACCATGATGGTTACATTGATGGAAATCCACTGAACACAGAAGGGATTATAAGAGATCTGGGAACACAGGTTGACAGCAACCTATTTTTTGACCACCGCATTGCTACTGTGGTCAGAAAGTCCTTCTATGTGGCACATCTCATTACTAAGGGTTTTGCATCCAGGAAGAAAGAGGTCATTGTCTCCCTCTACTCTTCCCTCATTAGGCCAGTCATTGAGTACAATGCCCTATTTGTCATGTACCTCACTAAACACCTGCAACAACTGGAGAGGCCACAAAAGTACCTCACAAAGAGGATCCTAGGCCTTAAACATTTGTCGTATATGGACAGACATAAAAACTCCAACTATTCTGTGTCTCATATTGCCTACTTAGAGGCAATCTCTGCTTGACTTACAAAGCCATGTCTGACCCAGCTCTGTTAGAAATGCTACATCTAAAGAAATCCCAATCCCTCCGCACCACACGCTCCAGAGACCTCAACCTCATTACTACAATCAACAGAACATGCTGGAGGCTCAGGTTCATAACCCAGAGACTGCCCATGATATGGAATAGACTTCCCATACATGTCAACAAGAGAAATCTTGATGAGTGGATGGGAAATAGAAAATTCACCCAGGGATCACTCCAGTGGATTTACTCGACAGAGGCACTGGGAACTAAGGTCAGGTGGCATGATGCCAGGGTAATCCTATAGGCTAGGCTTATAAAGGCCCCAGGGCCATCAGCCTAGTACACACCTATGAACCTATTTTTGTAGTTTGTTCTGAAGAAGTCAAATATTGTGGAGGGGCAGAAGCACTTAATAACGTAATAAAATGTAGGGTTGATACTTGGCTGCATTTTTATTTTTATCTTCTATGTTACGCCTAGTGGTACTACTCAGCCTCCAAAGGAGCCCATCTCAGGTCAAACCTATTTTACCTTGTAGAAAACTTATGTAAAATTACCAACAATCCCCTACATACGTAACCAATTGAGAAGGCTGCCCCATTTATCTCTGACTTTTACCAGTACCTAAACAGCTGAATAGAAAATTCAATACCCATCTAAATATAATGATAAAATCAGGAATACATGTCTGTGGTAGAACTCTCGTATTAATAAACTGTATTAAAAATATAAGAAAATAATAAAAAGCCATAAGATCTCTCCATCTTCCTACGTCAAGACTACACCAAAACATGCCAACAAGGAACTTTAGAGCACTACTGGAAAATGTAAAGTACAGTGCGAGCTTAAGGTCTGTATAGATACCGAAGGAAGCAGCACATCCTCCTTTAGTTATGGCAGTGAATTAAGGAATACTGTCTAAGAAGACATTGGGCTCAGCCTTAACAACATCGCATATTCTGATCCCAGCAATGTAGCGAATATATCTGCAGACACATTTACTGCTCATCTTATTCCACCATTCCCACATATATCTCACAACAAATAACATTAACTTAGCGCTTTTGTCCCAATTATGTGGACTTCATCGGAGTTAAAGCCAAATAACACATACATCTATTTAAATAAATATTGCAACCAATCACTAACGCCTCCTCATAAAAAATTAATCAGTGAATTTCTAGTTTGATTTTTTTTTTAAATGTTGGTATGTATATGTATATATATATATATATATATATATATATATATATATATATATATAATATGGGTTCATGTTAGTTCAACAAAAATCCACATCCCCGACGACCGGGTCATCAAGACGAGATCGCCGACACTACACATCCCCGACAAAGGTAAGTAAATTTATTACGGAATGGAATCTATTCCTGTGTCCGTAATACACTTAAAAAAAGAAGAGATATGTGTACAGCAGGGGGGGCAAGCCCCCCCCCGCACCCACCATGTGGGGTACTGTGCCCCTCACCCCCCACTTACATATACCAACTCCGAGATCGCACCACATTGCAGAAATGGGAATACATCCCATTCTGCACTACTCACTATTGTCAGGGATGTGTGGTGTCGGCGATCTCGTCTCGGTGATCCGGTCGTCGGGGATGTGGATTTTCGTTGAACTGACATGAACCCATCTATCCTTTGTGTTTTTGCTGGTTCCTGGTTTAGGTGTTTAGTTCCATCTATGTACTATCTCAGCCTCGACTTAAAACTGTTCAGCCTCAGCCTATCCACAGGGTTTGTGCCTGATGCCTGTAGAACAGTTACTGTAACTCAGCTACACAAGAGTGACCCTTGTAAAGACCAGGTAATTATACGTCAATCAGTTTCACCAGCCTTATTTGAAAAACCATTGAGCAACTCATAGCAAAATTCAGTTCTGCGGATGCAGGCAGCTTTACTGATCTAGGCCCTGTTCAGTTTAGTTTTGTGATGGGCAGGTCCTGTCTCCTTAACCTAATAAACTTCTTTGAAAATGTTACAAAGGCTGCGGACAGTGGTCACTCTGTGCACACTGTCAGTACTCACTGTTTATCTTGACCTGCCCAAGACCTTCAACTATCCACTACACTGGTATTACTGAAAAACTACACAAATTTAATGTAAATCAGTACATTGTATGTTGGATTGCAAATTCTCTATCCAACAAATCCCAAGCTGTGAAAGTTAGTACTCTCTCTCAACATAAAACTGTAAATGTCTAAAGACATGCTTCTGGAGCATTTCTCCCCGGGCCTCCGCTGAAAACAGGATCTGTGGAACCTAGTCGGACTTTCCCGGTCAACAAATGTTAAATAAATAAATAAATAAATAAAACTGTAAATTCTGGTTAGCAGAATTTTTCACTAATCCACAGAGGTTCCTCATTAAAATAATACAGGGTGTAAGTAACATTTCCGCCTCAATGCCCTATCCCTGTATTCTGTCTCGTACAGGCTGTTGAGGGGAGATCTATACCTGGCATACAAGGCATTGTTAGACCGCCAATCTAATGGAGCTGCTGCATATCCACAAAACAAACAGTGCCATAATTACCTGTTCTAAAGACTTAAACATTGCCTGTGATATAAATAGGACCTTCTGAACAGACAGGTATGTATCCCAGAGACTACCCCTTCTCTGTAACAGACTCCTCATCCATATTAAGCAGAGCTCCACCATAACCCAATTTAAAAGTGCAACTTGGACAATTGGACAGGGAACAGGAAACTCATCCCTGGTTTGGCGCCTATGTATAAAATGGACACACGCAGCTTTCAAATGGTTCATCTCCCAGGCCCCTGCTTGTAACTGTTGCATCTGTCAACACCCTGCTTACACTTATCAAGGCTACTAGAACTTGTCAGAGATTTGAGATGTGTGCCTAGGCTTAAAAAAGGCTCTTGTGGTCATTAGCCTAGTAAACACCTATGAACCTATGAAGAAAGTACTGCTGTTATTGGTGGGTCTTGATACAGAGAAAACATTCAACAGAATAAGTTGGGGTTTTATGAGTAGGGCAATGGATGCACTTGCATTTCCTGACACAGTAATAAGGTTAATTAGAAGAATATATGAGGGATTGGAGGCAAAAATCAAAGTGGGAGTGTTCCTCTCTGATAAGTTGTGTCTGAACAGAAGAACCAGGCAGGGGTGCCCTCTTTCTCCTTTGTTATTTGCACTATATTTAGAACAACTGACAAAGAACATAAGGGAGTCAAAAATTTAAGGATATTATTGGTATGGTGTTAAAGAAAAGTTGGCTTTATTTCCAGATTATATTATTTTGTACCAGATGGAGCCAAAAAAAGGACATCTCAATTTTGTGGAACATTCTGAGACAGTTACAGGCATTTTTTGGGTATATAAAATTAATGAATATAAATCAAAAGCTATAACCATAAAGTATGTAACCATACAAGAATTGGTTCAGCAATATCAATATTTATGGGGACACGATAATATTAAGTATTTAGGAGTATGGATTAAAAAGGATTCTGTTATGGCAGCTAAGGATATGTAGGAAGAGACTAAACAAAAGATAATAGTTGCAAGCAATACAAATGTTTTTAGTCCCTTTAGTTTTATCCACAGGTTAGGCATATTATTATCAACCAGAGGAGAAGTTGTGGATAGTAATAAAGACTCAAAGGATTTTATTTGGGAGGGGAACAGGGCCAGACTCAAGTGTAATAAGTTGATCCTCCCAATAGAACAAGAAGGTTTAGGATTACCTGGTTTGAAGGGATATTTTCGAACTACACAGTTAAGGCTCTTATACATAACACAAGCAGAAAGCTACAATTCAAAGTGGAAAGGGGTGATGATGAAGCAGGGGGTAATTAAAGAAATAAAAAAAAAATGGGATTTTGGACGCAGATCCTTAAAGAGAATAACAAAAGACATACAGAACATTTTATTCATAAAGTAGCAGAAAAGTAGCAGAAAGTATACTAAGAACTAAGCCAACATGAGAATGGAAAAATGAGATTCTACTGATAGGAATGACTGAAATTAGTGGTACAGAGAATAGGCAAGAGGGGCTAGAATTTACTGGAGGAAGCTGGCAAAGGAACCAAGGTACTGACAACAAATAATAATTGAGGGAAAGGTAAAAGAATGGGAAACGGGCAAGACATTTGGACTGCAGGCTAGAGTTTACCTTTGCTATCAGGGATTGATATCAGAGTATTTATTTTACTTATTTGTCATTTGTTAACCGGGTAAGTCTGACTGGGCAAGAAGCCCCTTTTCAGCAGAGGCCCGAGGAGAAAAGCTCCAATACAGAAAGGAAACATAAACCATGACAGATACAATAGTAGTGTGCATATTCTTAGTAACAATAAAGAATTTCAAATGTATATCAATACTGAAACAGACTTTTAGACAAAACATAAGTAGATTCAAATATACAGAGAGTATGGGTGCAGTTAACAATTAGCAAATAACAACTAGCTGGCCTAAGAATGCAATTAACATAAGACATCTTATAGTTCTTTTTTAATATTTAGGAGAATTGTCTGTAGAAGCTGGATAAGGAATAGGGGTATGCTTACCCAAGCCATAGTATTAACAGAGATAGCGGAGGGAGAAAAGATGGGGGAGGGATAGGTCAGGTTGGGTGAGACAGGGGCAAGACCATGTTTTGAGCATTTTTTGAAATAGAAGCTACTAGTGATGTTCTCTTAGGTCTGGGGGAAGTTTATTCCAGGAGTTAGCAACTGAATGACTATATAGAAGTTTCCCTGTATGTTTACTGGGCTTATAAACTTCCAGGAGATGTTGGTATTAACTGCGGAGGCAACATTTGGGAGTAAATGGAGAGATTCGAATAGAGAGGGCAGGGCAGTGAGAGGGATTTGCAATAATGGAGTCAGTGATGTGGATTTGTGGAAGTAGGAGTTTTCATCTTCTGGCCATTGAAGATTTTGTAGGCAGTGCAGTGGTGGGAGTGGTAAGAAAGACTTGCAGCAAATTTAGCTATTTTATTGTAGGTTGATTCAGGTTTGACCAAGAGGTTGGTTTGTAGGTTAGTGTGACTAGGTGCAATAGAAAAGCTTGTGCCAGAGATTTTGTGTCCTTAGTCAGGTATTTTTTTGTTCCCATACAGTAGGCCTAGTTTTTGGTGTGTTTTTTTTTTTTGATGGCTTGTAGAATGTGGACGTTAAACTTAAGTTAGTTGTCAATAACAACACCAAGAAGTTTAGTATGAGTTTCCACTGAGATAGCAGTATTGTTGAGAGAGGTGACTGAGAAGGTGGTTTTGCAATGTTGTAGGTTTTTAGGGAGGAAGAGAAGTAGTTTTTTTTTGGGATTAAGTAGGAGTTCATTGCTAGCTAGCCATTTTTCAACAGACAGAAGTGAGTCTTGGGTAAGGGACAGAAGGTGGGTGAGATTAATCGACAGGATATGATAGTGGAATCATCAGCGTACTGGATAAGAGGAAAGTGGGGAAAGGCAGAGTGAAGATTACTCATAAAAATGTTAAAGAGGAGTGGCCCTAGTAGTGAACCTTGGGGTACACCTGTATGAAAAGGAAGGAAGAGTGATGAGATTGATAGCCACCTGACAGACTTGAGTCTATCGGAGAAGTAGCTAGTAAACCAGAGTATAGCAGATTGTGAGAGATTAAGGTCTTTAAGATATAAGTAGATTGTGGGATACAGTGTCAAAAGGTTTGGATAAATCAAGGAAGAGACTTGAGACGAATTTGTTTTCATAATGAGCTTTGGCACTGGTATGAGTGAAAGTTATGAGACCAGTGGCAGTGCTGTGATGGGGGCGAAAACCATGTTGTGCTGGTATTAGGAGATTTTTCTGTATAAGGTGCTCAAGGATTTGTTTGTGAATACATTTTTCCATAATTTTGGAGAGGGAGATAGGATAGCAATGGGGCGATAGTTGGAGGGGTCAGTAGAGTTCCCCCTTTATGGAGAAGAATGACATAGAATTTTTTCCCATAGTTTGGGCATAGTGTTTTCGAGGATAGGTCAATTGATAAGAATGGAAACAGGGTGGGCTATGGCATTGGAGGCAATTTTAAGAAGCTGAGGGGATAAGTTGTCAACAGAAGGGAAGCATGGTTTAAGTTTAGAGAGGCGAGATCTGATTTATGCATTGGGGGCAGGCTTTAAAGAGAAAGTGGGGGTAGGTGAAGTAGGGAGGGTATCACTAGAAGATGGGTTTGTAGACTTATTTTTTAGTAAGATTTTTAATAGATTTGATGAAGAAAGTGTTTAGTTTATACAAAGAGCAAGAGATGGGGTACCCTAAGTGAAAGACCTGCACTGGTTGGGTTTTTAATTGAATCTAGAACAGAAGCTGCTGTTCAAAAGGGATAATTAGTAAGGATATAAAATATTGCACCGCAACTATAGGAATCAATCAGAAGAGGTAAGAAAAGATTGGAAAGAGAGAGATAAGATATGCAATTCACAAAGAAACTATGGAAAGATATATGTATGGCTCCCACATATGTAACAAAATCTATAATATTTAGGATTTTTGCCAACAAGTGTTTGCATAGATGTTTTTATTCCTCAAGCAGACTCCAAAGAATTTTTCCTCACATAGATGGCAAATGTTGGAGGTGAATTTGGAAGAAAGAGTAACCTGGGAGCATATGTTCGTGGAGTGCAATGAGTTGACATACTTTAAAAATTCCCAACAAAGTACATTGTCGGGAATACTTGGCAAGCAAATGAGTGTAACTAAGGAAATTATTTTTGGGAGCTGAGATTCAGGATCTGAACTGACAGTAAGGCCTTGTTAAATTTAATTCTCTTGGCTGCCAAAAAACAATTACTATATAATGGAAATCAAAATCTAACCCAACTATACTTGAAGTAGTGAATACTATAACAGAGATAAAAAAATAGGAAGTGGGATCCTTAGAAAGGGTAGGAGTATACTACATGGAAAACAATGGAAATTGAGGAAACAATACACATAGACAATGTTTTGGAGGAGGAGTGAGGTTTAAAAGAAGGCAGGAACTGAACAATTTATGCAATGTAATTTGAAGATATATATATATATATATAACAATATACTTAAGCCACGGCGGTACAGGTTAAAAAGCTGTAAATACTATCAGCCCACCACATACATCAGTTATCTGCATGTAAACTTGTATCCTTTGCATATATTGTGCTTTTGTATACTAGTTCCATGTACAACCTTTTTTTTAGCATTAATTCCAAAATAGTGAATATATATATATATATATATATATATATATATATATATATATATATATATATATATTGTGAGTTACTTTGACTGCTTCTGTATTTATCATATGACCGTAGTCATGGGACTGTCAACCAGCTTACATATCTGTTCAACAAAAAAAAAAAACATAAATAAATAATGAAATCAGCAACTCTATGTCCTGCCCTGTTTTAACTGCTCTGTAGAGTGGAATTAGGAATGTGTTATGTTATCACTTTTGTTCTGTCTTCATTCATTTGAATACCAGAAATAATATTCAGCCTTTTTTCCTTGGCCTCAAATGGTCTGCTTTGGTTAATTCGCTCACCCAGTTAATAAAAGAAAAAAGTCAGTCAATCAGTTAACATATTTTTACTTTACACAAATGAGCTGCATTTAATTTGTTTCTGTTGCTATGAACCTGTGATTTGTTAGATGTCCCTTATCTGTTGCTAAAGTTTATGTTTCATGACCTTTCCATAGCAAGACCAAATATGTAAGAAGGTAATGAAATGTTAGCTTTTATTTTGACTCTTGTCTCATGAAGTTTTCTCTTAAAAGTGATATAAAATAAAATGGACAGTTGTGAGTTGTATTAACGTACTCTGTTTATTAACATTAATGTCAAAAATGTTTTTAAAGTTATTTTTGTTTGACATGGTGATAGGAGGCAGGTCTTGCTTGTCAGAAACAATGTCACACTGCCTACAGCAACCATATCCCAGATACATGTATCCTACAGTGACACTCATTTGAATTATGTTGGAGCCCCAGTGATTTATTATGTTTACATAGCAAAAATCAGATATCAAAGGTCAATGTGGTTATACATCATAAAACGGTATGCTATTATAAACAAAGCACAAATTTTAAATGAAAACACATCAAATATGTATAGGGAAATGTGTGATGAAATCATAAATCCATAAAAAGGAATGGGGGTTAGTATAATGGTTAAGGTATTGACCTAACAAACACAAGGTACAGGATTTGAATCTCACCTTTCAAAGGGAAATCAGCTAGGCCTAAAATGTGACTAAATGCAGCTAGCCTAGTACTTAGACATGAACCTATGATAGAAATGGGAAAACGGGACTTCATAAAGCTAAGCCAGGACAGAAATCTCTCTTTGAGACTACTATTAAAGATAACCTGTTCATTGTGGCTTAGTCACAGTATGGAAATTAACAAACCACATCAATAGGAAGAAAAGATTTTTCTCTTTGATACAATGAAGGTTTTAACAGCAAGAAGGACTTCCGAGCTAAATAAAAATGATTTCAACCTCCTTGGAGTGATGATACTACAGGCAGGTTCTACGTAAATCAAAATAAAAGAAGAAAAGTTGCTATGAAGGGCAGATCAATGATACAGTGGTTATTGATGCATTCTCACAGTACTTGGTTCTTCATGTCAATTGCTGTTTGGAATTCTTTCTGTGTGGAGCCTATATATTCCCCCTTATCTCACATGAACTTCTGCCACCATGTTCTAGTTTGTTCCCAGATCTCTAAGCAATGCAGAGAGATGAACTAGCGATATTCCATACATATCTCTCAAGTATACCCCATGAAGAAAATTCCTCATTCATAGGAAGTCCATGTTCCACATTATTCAGCATTGGAAGGGTTTGTAACATTCAGTGTTTAGAATTTTTTAATCCATGCTAAATAATACTGAATCATATACATTCATCAAAAGAACTTTTTGTAAGTATAAAGATATACATTTTATCCATCTTCTGAGCTTCCTAGTTAGAGTTTCTGCATCTATATCATGTTATCGAAAGTTTACCTAATCGAATCAATAAAGGTCGAACTTTATTGATCGATTAAGTAAAACATCGAATAACATAAAAAAAAAACAAATAAAAAATGGTGTAGGCAGGGGGGCAAGCCTTCCTGCACCCCCCACACCCCCCTACTTAAATATACCAACTCCGAGACTGCACTACATTGAGGTAAACGGCAATCTCCCCTTACGGAGATTTACGTTTACTTGCACGATGTTCTTTACTTTCGATATTGTCAGCTTACGACAACGTGAAGTAGACCCGAGTTTCTAGTAAGTATCTCACAGTTTGCTCATTTGTTTCACATTATGAGAGGTAGTGTTTCACACTTTTAAAGTGGAAGGTTGAAAGCTATGCCTCCAAATTCTCAGCAGGTGTGTGTGTGTGTGTGTGTGTGTGTGTGTGTGTGTGTGTGTGTGTGTGTGTGTGTGTGTGTGTGTGTGCTTGCATGCGTATATGTGTGTATGCAGTGTACTTCTTTGTATCTGTGCATCCTGTACCCAGGACTGGTTGTTTGCCTTACAGCCACTAATTGCTAGGATAGGCCTCAGCTTCCCTGCAACCCTGAATATGATAAATTGGAAAATGAATAAATGAATGATATAAACTGACATGATGTTTTACTCTTGCTAAATTAAGAAAATAACTTTTCTTATTCTGGTTACTCATTTCCATAGAGTTCTGCTAACATTATGCTAAAATATTTAGGCTTTCTGTTATTTGAAATTAATTTTTCTAGTCAAAGAAATGGATAATCCAACTTTGGAGACACAAATATGCTTCCCACAGACTTGTTCAGCTCAGTTAAACCTAACACAGCATTTAAGCCAGTAATATGACTAGAGTATGAAGTAAGAGAAATAATACATCAGAACAGTAGAATCATAGCGGGATTATTATTTTAATCTCTGAGTAAAGACATTCCAGAACATTGATATCTGTTCCTTAAAGAACTATCATGTTATTTTTAAATTTCCTGCGAAACAACCCAAAGAAGCTTTACCTGCCTCCTATACTAGTAGTTGATGAGATAGCAGTTAATGAAAAATTAAAGAGATCACATGTTTAGAAAGGCAACAATGATCCATGATATATTTACTCATAAAACAGTTGATTTGTTCTAATCTACTTCTCTGAGCACATGTAATATAAGATCATTATATGAACAGCAGGAGGATGTGCTTCAGAGACATATATAATAACAGTATAAGCATACAAAATAAATAAACAAGCTCTGGCCAGCTATTAGAAGGCAGCGTAGATTTATCAATTGTGAACTTAGCCCATAAATTGTAAAAAAGGCACATTTTAATTGACACAGTCCATGATTACAGAGCTTATTCTCAAATTTTTACATAAATCAAAATAAGATCTTCAGCAGTGGGGGAAAGGTTGAATCACATTACTTTTTTAACTATGCAGAGATTACAACAATGGGACTGCTAAGCCAAAAATATTATCACCTGCATTCTTTTATAAGCAGTCCAGCTACCATAAATATTATTGTGCTTTTCATAATGAAACTTCTTCAAATTATTTTTTGTGGAAAAATTAAAACAAAAGTACAGTTACTGCTGATGGAAATGTTACATCATTGTCAGAGCACACTTTTAAAATTATTTCTGGTAGGATGACGAATTCAAAGTCAGTCTACAATATTGCAATGCTCTACAAAATTAAATGCATAGCTCACCTTTTATTTCTGCTTGAGAAAATTCAGACTGATTTGAATTGTACTGGAATACATGCATTCAGCTGTCATAGTAATAACACAAGAGCTAAAGTGAGGCTACAGTTAAGAACACATTTAATCACTTACCCTGGTTACTCTCAGTTCGTTTGCTTTTCTTAGTGCTGAACCCATCATTATGCCCATTTGTGAGATCTTTTCTGCAGCTATTGTTATACGTTGTGCCTGTGTGCCCCATATCAATGTTTAAAGGAGTGTTTGGTGGTGTCAGCAGACAGGAAGTGCCCACAGCCTGTGTGTTTTGCCTTGGGTGGCCATTTCTTCCCAATGTGCTCTGGTGATGTAAACGCTGTACTTTTCCCTTCACCTTTTCCTCATTTGGGTGACTGTTCTTAGTCGAACCACTAGTGCTAGATGAAACAGAAGCTCTACCATCCATTGCAGCATCCACCTGCATATCAGTGTGATTGTTCTTTGGTCGATCAGTGGCATTTCTGTGTCCTGAAAAGGCAGCATGATTCTCCATTTGGACTTTTGCTTTATCCAGAGATATCTAGAAAAAAATACTAAAAATGTTCATAAAGGAATTTTTGCCCTGTGGAAATAAATTGCACACAAAAACTTTTAAGTTCAAGCATAAAGTAGATGTCTGATGAAAGGCAAAACAATCAGGTGAAATATACATTATTTCAAAGACAAAGATACGAGCAAACAAGAGAGACTCATAGAGCAATGGGATGCCCCCTGTGGGTTTATGACCATGCTAGGATACTAAATATAAAAGGAAAAGTTGAGAAGCTCAGCAAAAACAAAAATATTATTCCTAAAGTCAATGGTCACCTGATTTCTCTCATCAAAGGTGGAAGTGTGAGAGGGCTTAACATATACTCCACTATGCATGCGGCTATGTCTCTTAACATGGGCTGTTAGGAAACTGTCTCTACTCATTTACAGATGGATATTGTTACATGACCACTTGGATGTATAGTTTGAATACACAAGATCATATACTTAGAGAAATAAATATATGTGGTCTATGAAACCCCATAAAAAATGTCAAAAAAATCTGTTTAGCAAAGTATCATAGGTTCATACCCTTAAGGTGGGCAAATGTAGAAGGAACTACTAACTACTTTAGCTAGCTGTGTGGGTGTTGAATGACAGATATCAACCTGGGTCCCCAGGTCCCTGATAACTTCTTCTTGCTCAGTGGATTGCCACCTATTTGGTAGCTAGAGGCTGTATGGACTGCCTTTCCTCATCAATGGCTTGAAAAAAGTCAACCAAGTTCAAACCAAGTTTAAAAGGCATGATCTGCCTTGACAAAGCCAAACTGGGCAAAGTCCACAGTCTCCAATTATTCCTGTTTATTTAATTATGTCATCCATGGATCTCCTTGTCTTGATTTGTCAAATGGCTCGCTGGCCGGTAATTTCCAGGGTCTTCAAGATGACCGCCTTGTGGAAGTGGACCCACAGTCGCATATGAGACCACACCTGGAGTCAGAGGGTAGAACTTTGAGATTAAACAACTGTCCCAGCTGTGGGTTCCCAGCTCTCTGTTTGACGTGGAAGAGCACAGCACACAGGACATCGTCCCATGGATGCTGTGTTTTGTTTTTTTGAGAGAGAGCAGTTCTCACTTGTGCTGGAGAGTTTTGGGGGCTGCACTCATTTGGTATAGATATCTCAGGTTGAGCAGGAGAGGACACTAGCAACTGATCCTCTGACATGCTAGGAGAAGGTAGAAAAACTTAAAAAGATTCCGGGGGGCCGGGTGACCTAGAAATGGGGGTTGCCTTTTTGGGGTACTATCTATGATGACAAGAGTGTCGAAGGTAATAAGTACTGTAGGAGCAAGTGCTAGGCTAGGTAGAATAGATAGAGAATGTCTACTTGGAGTCAAGTCAGTTTGATCTTTGAAGGGAGGATGATTTGATGATCAGTATAGTTATCGAGGAAGGTAGTTTTAAGGGAAAAAATTTGAAGGTGGACTTTTACATTTGATCAGGCAGACTGCTTCAAATATTAAAAGATCAAGTTTAAATGCATGGAACAAACTTTTCTTTTTACACAAAAAGTTTATTTTATAGCATTTAAATTAATATATACATTTAAACTTTGCTTCGGAACTCAGACTAAACATACAAGGACATATTTACAGCGTTAATATTAACGGACTGGCAGGAGGTGCTTGCTCCACTTTGGGTTCAAGCTTTAATTATGTTGGATTAGCATGGGTAAGTAACTGTGTATTAGTTATGTAATTGGTAAACTGTTAATTTAACAGTCTGGCAATACACAATTACTTATCAACGTTATCCAGTGTAATTACAGCTGAAACCCAAAGTGGCTTAAGCACCACCTGCCCACCCATTAAAATTAATACCATAAATATGGCCGTGTATGTTTAGTCTTCTACATTTTGAAGCAAGGAAACAATTTTTAAGTGCTTTTATTAGCAAAACAGTGTGAGATGACCATTGCTTTTTGCATTAAAAAAGTATTTGCATGCATAAAGAGCATGTGGTTACTTTTTTGTGCAAAAAATGTTGCCATTTTGTTCCTTTAAACATGATGTTTAATGAGCAACATGTGTTTACATTTAATATACTTGTAATGCTGGTTACATCTTCATGGAAGTGTTCACTTTTCTCTAGGAAAAATAAGTGTTTTTTTCATGTTTTCATATACCATTTTAATACTGTAGCTGAACCTGGATGTCTATTGTGAACGACTTTTGTCAAATTAAGTTGCATTTTATTGACAGTATTTCCTTAGAAACCAACGATTATTTCATATCAACTCATTTTAGTAAGTAATGTCCTTCGGCTTTTCCCGGTTAGGGGTCGCCACATCGGAACTCCGGTCTGCTCATGATTGGCAGTGGATTTTTACGGTGCCGAGTTGCCAGCACGACACCCAACCTTCAAAGAAGGCACACCCATTCACGCACGCACCTACCTGCATGTCTTTATACTTCACCCGACCACGGGGGGGGGGCATGCAGACTCCACACAGAAGGCGCTCCAGCCGAGAATTAAACTTGAAAACCTCTTGCTGTGAGGTGACAACGCTAACCGCTGCACCACCGTGGCCACATATCAACCCATTTTAGTATTTATCTTTTAAAAAATTGCGAAAACTCTCCACCACAAACCAGTAACACAAAAAATATGCAAATTCCCTCAAGAAGGTCTCCATGGGGCGTGGCCAAGGATGAACACAGGATAGCAGCAGATTTCTTCAGCTCCACCAACTTAACTGCACTGACAGGAAATAATTACTTTAAAAATCAACTAATGAAATAATTTTCTTTCTAAATACGTTTGGAATATCAGTTTCTTGAATAATATCTAAAAAGAAAGAAAATTTCAATAATTTTCCTGTCAGAAATCATCTTGGAAATTTCTCTTTCATCACCTCTGTTCAAAATGAGTTCCAGTAAGGCAAACAGTCAGGATTCCAGCATCAAGAAAGAGCTTCAGTCTCTGATATCTACTATTCAGCAACTAACAACCAAAATGGACAAACTGGATACTAAAATTGATAACTTCATAGAAAAAACTACAAAACAAATGTATTTGTTACATCAAGACTTGCAACAACAGAAGGCTCAGATTACAGGCATAGAAGAGACTGTTAATGATATGGAGAACAGAATCCAGGAAGAAGAAATTAACATTGAGTTTTTGCTGAAGCAGAACACACACCTACAATCCAAACTTGATGACCTGGAAAACAGATCTAGACGCTAATAATATTAGGATTTTTGGACTGCCAGAAAATATAGAAGGTAACAACATTACTTCCTTTTTAAATACTTGGCTTCCCAAAACTTTAGACTTGTCAGAAGCATTTTCTTTTGGTATTGAAAGAGCCCATAGGTCCTTATCTAATTTTAACTCTAACAAAAAGTATCCTAGATCAGTTATAGTAAGATTTTTATCATCTTATGACAAGGAGATGGTATTAAAATCTGCATGGGCTAAAGCACCTATTAAAATTAATGAGGCAACTGTGCATTTTGACAATGACTATTCTTCCTTGGTAATAACTAAAAGAAAAGTTTTTTTGCCATTAATGAGAGCTTATGAAAGCACAGTTCAAAACTTACCTTTTATTTCCTGCCAAACTAAAAATCTTTTTACCTGATGGCCCTAGAATTTTTGAAGACTTGGACTCTGCTTTGCTGTATATTAAAAAAATAAGATATTAGATAAAATAGAAGATATGGAATGGGCAAGTCCTTCGTTAAAGAGGATGGCAACAGGAACTTCTTGGAAGACTTCAGAGAAGCAAAAAGACTAAAAAACAAATGACGTTCTATATATATTTTTTTCTTTCTTTCCTTCTCTCTTAATCTCTTCAAATACAGTTACTGCATCTCCAGAAAGCCACAAATATTTTAAAGATTTATTCAAAGTTATTTTTCTGTGTGCAAAGAACTGTTTTTGTTTCATAAATAGTCAAACTCTCTGAGGAACAAATAACATGCTATCAATCAACTTGTTTCTCTTTGTGATAAAGAGACCTAAGGTTAGTAATTTGATACATTTTCTTTCTCTTCTTGCTTTAAATAATGGCATTCTTTATAAACTATGCATTTAGTGAGGGGTGGGGGAGGGCAAGGAGAGAAGTATGATGTAAAATATGGAAAAAGTGAAATAATAACTTATTAGTTCTTTAAAACTATATATGCTGTTTAAACACTGTTGCTAAATATTATATCATGACTTTATTGCTTATACATGATTACAAATAATATGTCATGATATAATTGCAAATAATTAGAACTAAAATAGTTGTAAGTAATATGTTTCATGTTTAACTTTATTAATACAAACAGCAAGTAATATTTCTTTGTAGATACTCTTTGTAGCTTCCTTTTTTTCTTTCTTCTCTCTCTCTCTTTCTCTCTTATAAGTACAGTTATATGCTTCTGATAATACTGATATATGTATATAATAAGATTTGTATGAGAAAATGAAATGGGGCATATAAAATAAGTTATATAATATGTTAAATAACTGTAGGCTTGGTTTCACTGTTATAGAGACTGTAATGACTTGTAAAATACTTCACAAAGGTTTTGCACTGTTTAGTTTCATTTGTATTACTAAATGAATGTCAGTCACTTGTATTTACTAAAATTCCCACCAGAATGTTAAGGGAGACAATTTGGGATGTGGGTTACCTCGTGAATAGTGTCCTCGAGTTGTTTTAAAAGCTTCAACACTCAGAATACACGCAGAGAAGCTGAATGCAGTCATTTTGAACTTTGACCCCTGATTTCACACTGACACATCGCAGATTCAAGAAGAACACTGTTCCAGGAAGTAGAACTGCTGTAAATGCGACTTTGTGATGAAAAACTAACTTTATGACATCTAAATGTGAGTTATTCTTTATAACAACTTACTTATTTAAGATGTAATTTATAAAATATGAAAGTTATAATGATTTTAAATGATTCAGTATGCCATAGTAAGCAAGTGAGATATTTTAGAAGGCATAGAAGGTAAAACACATATACACATATTTTTGAAAGCTTACATGACTGCAGCATATTAATGTATATAAATACTTATGATTTAAACATATATAATGTTATAAATCATTTGCCTTAACTAACTGACAAGCACAAGTATCATTATGTCTATATTTTAGAAGAAACTGTCATGTGACATATTTTAAAGCTGCAGTTCAGATATATAAAATACAGATGGCTTTCATCACAATGATTTATGTATAACTAGGAATTATCATTGCTGTGCAGTATGACTTGTAAACATATGTATGAATATAAATATTTTATTTACTGGCAATAATAAGTATGAGAAGAAAGCTTTGGTGCAAGTAATTTAAAGTTTTTAAAACTGTTAACTGCATTTCTTTGGCAGAAAGTAGGAATACCCTAATATATGTAATGTCTGAACCATTGTAGTCTAGGTTATTGAATCCAAATGAACATAAGAACTTATTTTTACAAACTTTTAATAAACTAATATATAGATATGCTCCTTTTTTTTTCTCTTTCTCTCTCTCTTCCTTTCTCTCTCTCTCTCTTCTCAGTTCCCATTATCAAGTTTACTAGAATGTTATTTTGATTATGAGTGTATTTTACAAAATAGATGTACATAGTAATATGAGCTGTTTCTAAATGTTCTTATTTGTTTATATGAAGCTGATTTATAAATTGTTTAGCTTTGTCTTACTGGATAATCTAATTAAATGAGGTTAACTTTAGTTAATAATAGTTAGTATTGAATTGATATGGTGGCAGCTGAGGTACTGCTGCTTAGGATAGTGGGATAACTTGAGTGGTATGTGCTACTCAGAGTTGGAGTTCTTAACTCCAGGCTGGGTGCAATGTTTAATCCTAATATTATTTTCACCTGTTTATTGTTGTTTGTATATAGTTCTGACATCCACAACACATTTTATAAACTTATTGTCACTACAAATAAAAGTGAAGCTTATACAAAATCCCATAAGATTTCCAATAAATACAGCTATAATTAATGGTACACCTAAAGGAGGAGGTATAATATCATTTATTTTGCTAATTGTTATTCTGATTATATGTTTTATATGTTTATAAAAGCTAAATGATTTCTCTAAAAGGAATTTCTTTAAACATTAATGGACTGAATAACCCATGTAAAAGGGCAAGTTTAATGAGATACATTAATTTGCATAAGGCCAACTTATTATTCCTTCAAGAAACACATCTCCTGAAAAAGGATATTGATAAATTAGCCACTAATAAATATACAGTCTTGGTTAGTTCAGAACACACTCAGAAAAAAAGAGGAGTGGCTATTTTATGGAATAAAAGTATACTCATACCTAAAACTATTAAGTCTTATAAAGATGATAAAGGAATGTTTTGTATGGTTACAATACAGATTAATGGAAAGACATATACATTAATCAATGTATATTGGATACCAGGAATTGGCATTAATACAGTGAAACACCATCTCAATAAGATCATATCATTTTCTATAGGAGATATTATTTTAGCAGGTGACTTTAATTGTATCCTACATGAAAAAGATACTACTACTACAGGAAAAAAGAAAATTACATCTAATGCAAAACATTTAAAGGATTTTGTTAATTTATATCATTTGAATGATATTAATAATCAGATAGATTCAAAATCATTACCATACACTTTTTTTTCTAACAGATATAAAACTTATTCAAAAATAGATAGAGTCTTTATTTCTAACCAGATGGTTACAGACTTAATTAACTCTAAAATCATTTTGTGTCCTATATCAGATCATAATTCAATTGTCTTTGAGTTTATGATAAAAAGTACTTACAATGTTCAGATCAAAAGGATACCAGCATACTTAACTCAACTAAAAGACTATAAAGATTATATACTTTCAGAAGTGCAACATTTTTAGACTTAAACAATACACCTGAAGTCTCCATTGTTTATGTTTGGGATGCTTTAAAATCATATTTATATGGACAAAGTATCAGATGATATAATAATAAAAGGAAATCTTGGGACAAGGAATTACTAGATATTCAAAGCAAATTAGACTCATACAAACATAATAATAAAGAAAATATTATGGACAAAAAGTAATTGAAGAAATAAATAAATTAAATGAGAAATACAAAGAAATTTTAACTCATAAAGTTAAAATAACATTAGAGAAATATAAGTTTTTGTCTTACTCAATAAGTCCCAAATACTTACATAGACTTAAAAATAAAACAAAAGGTTGAATAAACAAAATCATATCAAAGAAATTTTCTCTCCAAGGAAAAAGAAGAATGTTTCTAGTTTACCAGAAATATTAGATGAATTTAGAAATCACTTTCACGAAATTAATCATAATAACATTAACATGGAGCCTAAAGATAAAATAAAGAAATTTATAACTACAAACATGAACAAAAACTTAATAAACAACAGACTAAACTAATGGATAAAAATATTTCATATACAGAGGTTATTACACAAATAAACAAGCTTAAATCAAACAAAGCACCAGGTAATGATGGTATTATACCAGAGATCTATAAAATTCTTCCCAAAAGTACTTACTCATTAATACATAAGGTTTTTATTTTGGCCCAAAATGAGTTAACAACTCCCCATCTTGGCAATACACATTTATTTCACCAATTTTAAAACCCAATAAAGACCCAACCAGATGCACTTCATATAGACCTATTTCATTACTTAATGTTGACTATAAAATGTTTATGAGTATTTTTGCTGATAGATTAAAGACAATCATCCCAGGCATTATAGATATAGACCAGACAGGCTTTATTGTAAATAGAAATACTTTTGATAATATAAGGAGAACTTTAACGTTAATTGATTTTGCAAATAGGAAAAAGAAAGATTTAACACTTATTAGTCTCAATATAAGTTCAGCATTTGATTCAGTAAGTTGGGACTACTTGTTTATCTTACTGAAGTGCAAAAACTTCTCAGATGCATTTGTAAATCTAATTGAACATCTATATAAAGGAGCATTGGCTTACATTAAGATAGGAACATATGTCTCACAAAAAATACCCATTTTAAAAGGTACAAAACAAGGGTGTCCACTCTCTCCACTATTATTTACTTTAGTAATGGAGCCTTGGGCTAATTTGATCAGAAACAGTACTGATATAGAAGGATTTGATATAGATGAAAATACAATATCTAAAATTCAACTTTTTGCAGATGATGTTCTAATTACATCAGCTGGATCTAACTCTTCTATGCAATCCTTATTTGATAAAATGATGGATTTTAAAAATATCTCTGGTTTAATATTCAATGAAGAAAAGACTAAAATATTACCAATATACACACGAAAAAATGTCCTCATTAATGATTTTAACAAATATATACCCAACTCAGGTCAGATAACTTACTTAGGTATAATATTAACTAAAGATATCAAATCTATTATACATAATAATTATAGTACCTGTCTTCTTAATATACAAAATCTTTTCAATAGCTGGAACAATATGTTTTTTACCATGGAAGAGAGACTCACAATTATTAAAATGATAGTATTCCCTAAGATATTATACTTAATACAATCAATAATACTCCCACCTACAAAAATAATTATTAAGAAATTGAATTCACTAATGTTAAATTTCTTATGGGCACCTAATAGACCTAGGATTGCATTAAAGAAACATACTAATAGCTGGTCTCAAGGAGGCATTTCATTTCCAGACTTTAATTTATATACTATCTCTTCTATTATAAAAGTTATTACTTTGTTAATAGATCAGTCATATGTTGCAAGATGGAAAGATTACTGGGAACTAATTAGCATTCACTTCATGAAAATCTCTTTAATACATAAAAATATTATTGTAAATAACCCCATGTTATGGTTACTAAAAGAATTTTGTACTTCATCCATTACACCGAAATATGTAGTTAGTTACCCATTAAACATTATTATCAGTTATCGTAATTTTATATTCATGCATCCTAAGTATAAGGAATGGAATTTTATTCTATTCCCTATAATGTATACACAAGGTATGCTTTTGTCAACCACCTCTGAAAGAACTCTTTTAGTCACAGAGAATGATCTAAACTAGTATTGGTATCAGTTGCTGTCTGATAATAAAGTAAAAAATTTAGACTTCTTAAAGCAAGAATTTGATTTGAGAGAAACATGTTGGTTAGAAATTCAGACTTTTAGACAACATCTTATTAATAAAATTGATTTAATGTCTTTAACAGTTAAAGAATCTGTTCCAATACTGATTGATTACTTGATATTAAATTTACAACATAGGGTTTCTGATAAAGGTAAGCTCTCATACATACATAAAATTATCAGAGAAGAAACTCATTACAGTTCAGATACCTATTGGAATTATTTCATTTCCATTAATGGTGAATCACCAAAACAACAAGATAAACAATATATATTGGAATCTGCTTATAAAACTACTTCTTCCATTAATTAGAGACTTTTTACTTGGAAATTTTTACATAGATCATTCTATACACCTTTAATGATGAATAAAATAAATAATAAAGACAACTTATGTAAAAGATGTAATGTAGAAATAAATGCTGATTGGGCACATATGTTTTATGACTGTATAAAATTGAAGGAATATTGGAAGTTAATCAATGATTTTTTGCAGGCCCTTTTCACAGATAATTTCATTGTTTCTAAATCACTTATATTATTTAACACACCTGTTCCTAAAAGTGTTAAAAAGTTAAACTTCCCTTATTATGGTCTATTCTAGCAGTGGCTAGAAAAATAATAACCAGAAATTGTATTTCAGATACCCTCCTTCATTTAATGAATTTAAAAATGTTATGACTGAAGTGTGTCATATGGAATTGATGACAATAAAATCAAGAACTACTAGAAAAACATCTTATTATATTATATGGGATACTTTACAAAACCTGTTAAAAAAAATCTTAGTCTCAATAGCATGACATTAAAGTTTAATCAATTGATTTGATTTGTAGTGGATGTCTTTGTAAATACTTTGGTTATTTTATTGAATGTTATAACTATTTCTATTTTAATTGCTTGTATAAAATTGTTATGATATTTATTTTGTGTGTTAAAAACAATAAACTTGTTTTTAAAAAAAAAAGAAGGTCTCCGTAAAACACTTTGATTGCACCAAGAGCCAAAAAAAACAATAATTAAATGATTGTTTATTAACGCACTTTCAATTTCATACGCGTTTTCGTCCCATCCACTGGACTTCATCAGATAACATCTTACATTCAACAAATCCCTTATATACATCTTGCATTAACATAATCCAATCAAAATTATTAAATAAATTCAAATACACAAATCAACTTGCATCTTATGGGCTCATTAATATTAAAATTGCTATTAGTTATTTCTATAAGTAAAACATTTAAAATTCCTTTTAATTCTTACTAAATAAACTCTCATTCAATTCATATTAAAAAAAAAAACTTTTAACTTATATCTACTAAAATTCATAAATTACCATCTACAATTTAATAAAATTATTAAAGGGGCTAAATTCATGTCTCTCTTTTTCTATATATCTATATATATATCTATATATATCTATCTATATATATTTATATATATATATATAGAGAGAGAGAGAGAGAGAGAGAGAGAGAAGCTTCACATAAAAAGTACATATTTACTAATACAACAGCACCACCTATTGATAAAATACTATATTGCACTTAAATTTACATTTTAGCTGCCTTTAATTTCAATAGGGGTAGTAATAGGTTCATAGGTTCATACTAGGCTATCTGCCCTGGGGCAATTATAAGCCTAGCCCGATTCTGTATGGCTTACGCCACCCCTTGATTTGAGTATACTGTGCCCTTTTTAAGGTTTAGTTTACTGTGCCTCTGTCTAATAGTGACACAGGAGTAATCCCTGGGACAAACCTACGATCCCCCATCCACCTATTGAGATTCTTCTTGAAGAGATTCAGTGAGGTGCTCTATCTCACATGAACTGGAATTCTATTCCAGAGTGAAGGGAGCCTCTGGGTTATGAAGCTGTCCCTCCAGCAAGTTCTATTTATTTCTGTGCTGAGGTTCAAGTCCCTCGAGCGAGTGGCTCTAAGGGATTTAGATTTACTGAGGTGGAGCATGTCCATTAATTCTGGATTTGACATAGCTTTGTATGTCAGGCATAGATCGCCTCGAGGTAGGCGGTATGCAACTGAGTAGAGCTGGAGTTTTTTTAACCGAGCAGCATATGGCATCTGTTTGAGACCCTTGATCCTCTTGGTGAGATACTTTTGGGGTCGTCCTAATTGCTGCAGGTGTTGGGTAAGGTACATCCCTGATACATGTTCATTTAATCCTGGGGATTTATTTGCTTCAAGTGTCACTTGCCACCATAATTCTTTATATCCTATGGTGTCCTCCCATGGTCCCCCCTAATATTACTTTTTATATGTTCTACTACAAAAAAGAGAATTTACTTTCTTCACATTCCTTTGAATGCTTATACAAAGCATTAGTTTCTTTCTTTTTTATTATATCATAGGTATGTTCATAAATTCTTCTTTTTAGGGTTCTCTCTGTTTTACCTATATAAAAGGACCCACATTTAACACAGGTGGCAAGATATCCTAAACCCTTGGTATCACAATTATAAAGTCCTTTACTCTTAATCCATCTACCTCTACTTTCAATATATATATTTTCTTCATTAACTATATACTCACATTGACTACACTTCCCACATTTCAATGTACCTCATTTATTAGAGTCATTTCCACTATCTTCATTCCTCTTATATTCTAAGCATTCCTTTATATTATTAGAATTTTTATACACCACCTTAGGGGTGTTTCTAGGTAATTCTTCTAAATCAGTAAATGCCTTAAAATTTTCCCATTCTTTATAGAAAACTGAGCTAATATTCTGATTTAAGGCATTGTATTCTAATATAGGTCATGTCATTATTCTTCATTTGAGTTAGAGTTTTTCTTTCCTACCTTTTGATTCTCATTAATTTCTTTGATACCTAAGATTGGTTTAAATTTATCTATTCTACCTTTCTCTATTTCTAATCTAATATTGGCAACAAGTTCACTATCATATCCCCTATCCAAATACATTCCTTCCAATAGGCCACATTCTACTTTAAAAATCTTCACATTTACTTGTCATTCGTGACCCCGTCACAAACTGACCTTTTGTTATATTTTTCTTACAATGTGTTGGGTGTGCACTGTTGTAGTGTAGATAGGAATTACAATAGGTTGATTTCCTATATACTTTAGATGCAAATGTACCTTCACTTTTATATATTTCTATATCTAAAAATTGTAAATTATTTTCAGAAACATTATACGTGAATCTAAGGAAATCAGTAGTTTCATTAATGTACTATATAAATTCTTTCAATTTTTCATTCCCCCCTATCCAAAAAATAACTATGTTGTGCAGAAACCTCTTGTATAGGCTCCAACAAGAGTGGGAACTAGAATTAAGCACATACATTTCTTCCCAATTAGCCAATACAATATTGGCAAATGTAGGTGCACAGGCTGCCCCCATGGCAACACCTTGGGTTTGTTGAAAAAACTCTCCATTAAACAATAAAAAATTGTTTTTAAGTACCATATCCATTAAGCCTATGCACGCTACTTTGTCTTTGTGTGTTAATATTTTATCCAAAAACACTTCTTCCTCAAACATTTTCATACCTTCAAAACAGGGGATAGATGAGAATAAATCAGCTATGTTAATTGTCACAAATAATAAATCTTCAGTATACATTTTTGACTCAACTACCCTTAAAAGGTCCCATGAATCTTTTAAAATAGCTGATTTATTAACCCAAATATATTTAGTTTTACCATCTATAAATTTAGCTAAGGGTAGTGTTTTAGAGCCATCTGCTGAGATGATAGGTCTCAGTGGTGGATCTATCATGTTCTTATGTACCTTAGGGATACCATAAATTATTGGTTTTTCCACCCTTAGATAAGTTAAAGTACTTCCATCAATAGTTGCTTCATTACACATACCTTCTAATTCCATGTCAATTCTCTTATAAGCTAACCAAATTTCATTTCTAGACACCACAGCGTATTTGTTTTCATCTCTCAAAATTTGATTCATTTTGCCTTCATATGTAATGATGTCCATAAATACAGCTCCCTCACCCTTATCTGGTTTCATTATTCTCACCCTAGAGTTATTTCTTAACTCATTTAACACTTTATAGTCATCCTCATTGAGATTTGTATTACATCCAGTTCTTTTATATACTTTTCTTATTTCTACTTCCATAACATTCTCTAAATTTTTAAGTTGTGGATGCATGGGTGGGTTAAATAATGAAGGCTTCACCAAAGTTTGACTAGAATATACTTTATTTTGTTTATCATTCTTACTATATATTAAATTTAAATTAATCTTTCTCAAGAATAATTTTAAATCCAAAGGTGCGGATGTCAATTCTCCTTTAACTTGCGGAATAAATTTAAAACCCTTCCCTAACAAACTAAAATGTTCTTCTTTAAGAATAGCATCACTATAATTATAGATGGTAAAACCTTTTGAAGAATTAACAACTCTTTCCTCACTTATATCATTCTCATCAATATTTATATTAGTATTAATATTAATTTTAATTTCTGGGTCTGGGGTATATCTAGTTAATATCTCCCCTTCCCCCTTCTCCCCCCTCTTATAGGAACATTTCCATTCTGTGGCCTATATGTTTCCATAGTCCTAGTGTCCCTATCTAATGGGGGAAATTCTTTATCATATATATCTTCCCTCCATCTCTCCCTCATTTCATCAGTTACCATATCATGTCCTTGTATGTAACTGTATTTATTGTTTCTGTTATAACTATTCTTTTTGTTATATGTATAAGTAGAAGGTTTAGGGTAACTCACCTCATTTTCATAATCTAACAAATCCCGTTTCAATTTCTCCATTTTCCTATTAATCAATCCATTACATTTTTCATCTATTTCACCCCTTATCTTATAATATTTATCTCTCTCCTCCTTAATACCAAAAAATAAATCTTCTTTAATAAGCCCCTCTAATACATCTATATCCTTTTGTAGGACTAATAGATTTCTATTATTCTCCTTAATATAATTAATTTTAAAATATCTAAAGCACTTTTATTGAACACTTCGAGCAGTTCCTTATGAAATACTGAGCCCAATTGTACATTGTTGGGAAATTTATAAATTCTGAGACCTTTAGGAACAACGTTCCTACTGATACATTCAGTTAAATATGAATTCTCAATAAGTAACGATCTGTATTTAAACATATATTTAGATAAATTATCCACCATTTTATTGTAAGAATCACCATTCTTATTCCCTTTCGGGTTAAAACTGTCCAGCTTGAAGCAAAAACTTCTATTTAACCAGTCATTAGTTTTTACGGGTCTACCAGGAGAGACAGTACCTGAGTTGTTAATGCCCGCATTATGTACATTGACGCCGACACCTCCCAATCTATTGTCCACAGTATTAAAGTCCAAAAGCACCCTCGGTGTAACTGCAGGATTAAAGGTACCACCATTCGATTCTGAAGAGTCGCCGGCGTGGAGACCATCGCCCATCAGCTCCCTCTTCCTCTTGCTTTTTTCCCTATCGGCTCACTATTTCCGCTTTCTGAGACGCTTGCGAATATTTTCCCACCAAGGTTTTGCAAAAGGTGTCAGCAAGTCTATAAGCTCAGTCAATTGTCCAACCAACTTCCTGGAATGGCCAAGCTCATCTTGCCCTTTGAGGGACGGAGATCCGTTCTCCATGGGAACCGCAAAATGAACTAACAACTACAAAATTGCGAAAACTCTCCACCACAAACCAGTAACACAAAAAATATGCAAATTCCCTCAAGAAGGTCTCCGTAAAACACTTTGATTGCACCATGAGCCAAAAAACCAATAATTAAACGATTGTTTATTAACTCACTTTCAATTTCATACGCGTTTTCGTCCCATCCACAGGACTTCATCAGATAACATCTTACATTCAACAAATCCCTTATATACATCTTGCATTAACATAATCCAATCAAAATTATTAAATAAATTCAAATACACAAATCAACTTGCATCTTATGGGCTCATTAATATTAAAATTGCTATTAATTCTTTCTATAAGTAAAACATTTAAAATTCCTTTTAATTCTTACTAAATAAACTCTCATTCAATTCATATTAAAAAAAACTTTTAACTTATATCTACTAAAATTCATAAATTACCATCTAAAATTTAATAAAATTATTAAAGGGGCTAAATTCATGTCTCTCTTTTTATATATATATATATATATATATATATATATATATATATATATATATATATGTATATATATATATATATATATAGAGAGAGAGAAGCTTCACATAAAAAGTACATATTTACTAATACAACAGCACCACCTATTGATAAAATACTATATTGCACTTAAATTTACATTTTAGCGGCTTTTAATTTCAATAGGGGTAGTAATGATACATGTTCATTTAATCCTGGGGATTTATTTTCTTCAAGTGTCACTTGCCACCATAATTCTTTATATCCTATGGTGTCCTCCCATGGTCCCCCCCTAATATTACTTTTTATATGTTCTACTACAAAAAAGAGAATTTACTTTCTTCACATTCCTTTGAATGCTTATACAAAGCATTAGTTTCTTTCTTTTTTATTATATCATAGGTATGTTCGTAAATTCTTCTTTTTAGGGTTCTCTCTGTTTTACCTATATAAAAGGACCCACATTTAACACAGGTGGCAAGATATACTAAACCCTTGGTATCACAATTATAAAGTCCTTTACTCTTAATCCATCTACCTCTACTTTCAATATATATATTTTCTTCATTAACTATATACTCACATTGACTACACTTCCCACATTTGAATGTACCTCTTTTATTAGACTCATTTCCACTATCTTCATTCCTCTTATATTCTAAACATTCCTTTATATAATTAGAATTTTTATACACCACCTTAGGGGTGTTTCTAGGTAATTCTTCTAAATCAGTAAATGCCTTAAATTTTTCCCATTCTTTATAGAAAACTGACCTAATATTCTGATTTACGGCATTGTATTCTAATATAAGGGCATGTCTATATTCTTCATTTGAGTTAGAGTTTTTCTTTCCTACCTTTTGATTCTCATTAATTTCTTTGATACGTAAGACTGGTTTAAATTTATCTATTCTACCTTTCTCAATTTCTAATCTAATATTGGCAACAAGCTCACTATCATATCCCCTATCCAAAAACATTCCTTCCAATAGGTCACATTCTACTTTAAAATCTTCACATTTACTTGTCATTCATGACCCCCTCACAAACTGACCTTTTATTATATTTTTCTTACAATGTGTTGGGTGTGCACTGTTGTAGTGTAGATAGAAATTACAATAGGTTGATTTCCTATATACTTTAGATGCAACTGTACCTTCACTTTTATATATTTCTATATCTAAAAATTGTAAATTATTTTCAGAATCATTGTAAGTGAATCTAAGGAAATCAGTAGTTTCATTAATGTAATGTATAAATTCTTTCAATTTTTCATTCTCCCCTATCCAAAAAATAACTATGTCATCCAGAAACCTCTTGTATAGGCTCCAACAAGAGTGGAAACTAGAATTAAGCACATACATTTCTTCCCAATTAGCCAATACAATATTGGCAAATGTAGGTGCACAGGCTGCCCCCATGGCAACACCTTGGGTTTGTTGAAGAAATTCTCCATTAAACAATAAAAAATTGTTTTTAAGTACCATATCCATTAAGCCTGTGCACACTACTTTGTCTTTGTGTGTTAATATTTTATCCAAAAACACTTCTTTCTCAAACATTTTCATACCTTCAAAACAGGGGATAGATGAGAATAAATCAGCTATGTCAATTGTCACAAATAATAAATCTTCAGTATACATTTTTGACTCAACTACCCTTAAAAGGTCCCATGAATCTTTTAAAATAGCTGACGTATTAACCCAAATATGTTTAGTCTTACCATCTATAAATTTAGCTAAGGGTAGTGTTTTAGAGCCATCTGCTGAGACGATAGGTCTCAATGGTGGATCTATCACGTTCTTATGTACCTTAGGGATACCATAAATTACTGGTATCTTTGGTTTTTCCACCCTTAGATAAGTTAAAGTACTTCCATCAATAGCTGCTTCATTACACATACCTTCTAATTCCATGTCAATTCTCTTATAAGCTAACCAAATTTCATTTTTAGACACCACAGCATATTTGTTTTCATCTCTCAAAATTTGATTCATTTTGCCTTCATATGTAATGATGTCCATAAATACAGCTCCCCCACCCTTATCTGGTTTCATTATTCTCACCCTAGAGTTATTTCTTAACTCATTTAACACTTTATATTCATCCTCATTGAGATTTGTATTACATCCAGTTCTTTTATATACTTTTCTTATTTCTACTTCCATAACATTCTCTAAATTTTTAAGTTGTGGATGCATGGGTAGGTTAAATATTGAAGGCTTCACCAAAGTTTGGCTAGAATATACTTTATTTTGTTTATCATTCTTACTACATATTAAATTTAAATTAATCTTTCTCAAGAATAATTTTAAATCCAAAAGTGCAGATGTCAATTCTCCTTTAACTTGCGGAATAAATTTAAAACCCTTCCCTAACAAACTAAAATGTTCTTCTTTAAGAATAACATCACTATAATTATAGATGGTAAAACCTTTTGAAGAATTAACAACTCTTTCCTCACTTATATCATTCTCATCAATATTTATATTAGTATTAATATTAATTTTAATTTCTGGGTCTGGGGTATATCTATTTAATATTTCCCCTTCCCCCTTATCCCCCCTCTTATAGGAAAATTTCCATTCTGTGGCCTATATGTTTCTATAGTCCTAGTGCCCCTATCTAATGGGGGAAATTCTTTATCATATATATCTTCCCTCCATCTCTCCCTCATTTCATCAGTTACCATATCATGTCCTTGTATGTAACTGTATTTATTGTTTCTGTTATAACTATTAATTTTGTTATATGTATAAGTAGAAGGTTTAGGGTAACTCACCTAATTTTCATAATCTAACAAATCCCGTTTCAGTTTCTCCATTTTCCTATTAATCAATCCATTACATTTTTCATCTGTTTCACCCCTTATCTTATAATATTTCTCTCTCGCCTCCTTAATACCAAAAAATAAATCTTCTTTAATAAGCCCCTCTAATACATCTATATCCTTTTGTAGGACTAATAGATTTCTATTATTCTCCTTAATAATTAATTTTAAAATATCTAAACCACTTTTACTGAACACTTCAAGCAGTTCCTTATGAAATACTGAGCCCAATTGTACATTGTTGGGAAATTTATAAATTCTGAGACCTTTAGGAACAACGTTCCTACTGATACATTCAGTTAAATATGAATTCTCAATAAGTAACGATCTGTATTTAAACATATATTTAGATAAATTATCCACCATTTTATTGTAAGAATCACCATTCTTATTCCTTTTCAGGTTAAAACTGTCCAGCTTGAAGCAAAAACTTCTATTTAACCAGTCATTAGTTTTTACGGGTCTACCAGGAGAAACAGTACCTGAGTTGTTAATGCCCGCATTATGTACATTGACGCCGACACCTCCCAATCTATTGTCCACAGTATTAAAGTCCAAAAGCACCCTCGGTGTAACTGCAGGATTAAAGGTTCCACCATTCGATTCTGAAGAGTTGCCGGTGTGGAGACCATCGCCCATCAGCTCCCTCTTCCTCTTGCTTTTTTTCCCTATCGGCTCACTATTTCCGCTTCCTGCTTTCTGAGATGCTTGCGAATATGTTCCCACCAAGGTTTTGCACAAAGGTGTCAGCAAGTCTATAAGCTCAGTCAATTGTCCAACCAACTTCCTGGAATGGCCAAGCTCGTCTTGCCCTTTGAGGGACGGAGATCCATTCTCCATGGGAACCGCAAAATGAACTAACAACTACAAAATTGCGAAAACTCTCCACCATAAACCAGTAACACAAAAAAGATGCAAATTCCCTCAAGAAGGACTCCGTAAAACACTTTGATTGCACCACGAGCCACAAAAAACAATAATTAAATGACTGTTTATTAACGCACTTTCAATTTCATACACGTTTTCGTCCCATCCACTGGACTTCATCAGATAACATCTTACATTCAACAAATCCCTTATATACATCTTGCATTAACATAATCCAATCAAAATTATTAAATAAATTCAAATACACAAATCAACTTGCATCTTATGGGCTCATTAATATTAAAATTGCTATTAGTTCTTTCTATAAGTAAAACATTTAAAATTCCTTTTAATTCTTACTAAATAAACTCTCATTCAATTCATATTAAAAAAAACCTTTTAACTTATATCTACTAAAATTCATAAATTATCATCTAAAATTTAATAAAATTATTAAAGGGGCTAAATTCATGTCTCTCTTTTAATATATATATATATATATATATATATATATATATATATATATATAGAGAGAGAGAGAGAGAGAGAGAGAAGCTTCACATAAAAAGTACATATTTACTAATACAACATCACCACCTATTGATAAAATACTATATTGCACTTAAATTTACATTTTAGCTGCCTTTAATTTCAATAGGGGTAGTAATGATACATGTTCATTTAATCCTGGGGATTTATTTGCTTCAAGTGTCACTTGCCACCATAATTCTTTATATCCTATGGTGTCCTCCCATGGTCCCCCCCTAATATTACTTTTTATATGTTCTACTACAAGAAAATAGAATTTACTTCCTTCACATACCTTTGAATGCTTATACAAAGCATTAGTTTCTTTCTTTTTTATTATATCATAGGTATGTTCATAAATTCTTCTTTTTAGGGTTCTCTCTGTTTTACCTATATAAAAGGACCCACATTTAACACAGGTGGCAAGATATACTAAACCCTTGGTATCACAATTATAAAGTCCTTTACTCTTAATCCATCTACCTCTACTTTCAATATATATATTTTCTTCATTAACTATATACTCACATTGACTACACTTCCCACATTTGAATGTACCTCTTTTATTAGAGTCATTTCCACTATCTTCATTCCTCTTATATTCTAAGCACTCCTTTATATAATTAGAATTTTTATACACCACCTTAGGGGTGTTTCTAGGTAATTCTTCTAAATCAGTAAATGCCTTAAATTTTTCCCATTCTTTATAGAAAACTGACCTAATATTCTGATTTACGGCATTGTATTCTAATATAGGTCATGTCATTATTCTTCATTTGAGTTAGAGTTTTTCTTTCCTACCTTTTGATTCTCATTAATTTCTTTGATACCTAAGATTGGTTATCTTTAAAAAAAGTATCTTTAAAAAAAGCTACCCATAGAAAACAATTGAAAGGCAATTAACTAATTGCTTTACAACTGTTTAACAATTATCCAGTTATCCCTATTATTAATTGCCTCAATAATTATACAAGTATGCCTGGTTTGGATATGACATTTAAGGCAGGACATTGGTAGGTGCTTTCCTGAAACAGAGTTCTAAGCTCAAACGGAATTTTACAAAAGTTTTTTTTAGGATGAAAACCTGAATAAAGCTTCTTTCCCCCAGGGAACAGAGGTCGCACCCATGAAGATAAAACCAGTATTACAGAATCACTTAATTTTAAACACCTTAAAAACCTCTGAACTTGGTCTTTAAATGTAGAAGTAGCCTGCAGTCTAGCCTTCTTTATGTATGCCAAAGCAGACATGACCAAAGTTACAGAAAGACTTAAACATACCTAGAACACACTAGACTTCTATCACTTGAAGCTGCAGAAGGCATTAACTGTCATAGCACACACTGGCTACTATGTCCCAGTGTCAGGGGTGGAGTTAGCATTAAATGGATCCTCAGCAAGTGTCAAGTTGGAGGCCCCCTGGACATCTGTAGTCACCTTGCAACTGCCACAGACTGAACTGTAGATACAGTGCTCTTAAATTATGACAGGTCTGTGTACAACATAATGTTGTCACATATCACAGAGCAACATTCACAGTGCGTGGCGTTTAGTTGCAAAGATAATACATTACAACAATATATATGTACGTGTGTGTGTGTGTGTGTGTGTGTGCGTGCGTGTGTGTGTGCGTGTGCATGTGCGTGCGTGCGTGTGTGTGTGTGTGTGTGTGTGTGTGTGTATATATATATATATATATATATATATATATATATATATATATATATATATATATGTATAGCTATATATACGAATCATCTTTAGTAGATCAAATGAACAGATAACCAAAATTATTTATAATGCTGAGATGATAACATCAAAAGGTTACAAGACAGAGAGTGCAGAAAATTGGAATGTAGAAGATCGAACTAGGTATATATTCTAAAAGGAGATTAAGGTACAGTCAGAATCAGGAAATCTACCCTTCTCCTCATTGTAGTGTGAGCTCAGAGTTGGTATATATAATTTATAGGTGTAACTAATTTCTTTTATGTTTTTGCAGGGAGGCAAGCCCCCCCTGCACCTCCCATATACATAACAACTCTGAGATTGCACTACAGTGAGGAAAAGTGTAGAGTTCCTGATCCTGACTGTACTGTAATCTCTGTTTAAAATACAAACCTGAACCTTTTGGTGTTATTGTTTTGGTATTTTAAATTTGGTTATGTGTTAATTCAATCTACTAAAATAGATCCATGTATACACAAGTGTGTGTGTGTGTGTGTGTGTGTGTGTGTGTGTGTGTGTGTGTGTGTGTGTGTATGTATGCATATGCATATATATATATATATATATATATATATATATATATATATATATATATATATATATATATACTGTAAATTCGCCGTAGGTGAGAGTGTGTGTACGAATGAGTGGTACGAATGAACTACTGTGGCAGGGTTAGCCACCCAACGGTGTAAATCTTGGCTCGAGATGATTGTCACTGCTGAAGTGACACCCCGACTCCATGTGCAAAATGGGAAAAGGGGTTGAGGATGGATGGATATATCCTATTGGAAAGTGAAGTTTTGAAACATGTTGAATGGAGATCTTCGTACAGAGCAGAATGTGAAATTTATCATTTTCCTCACTGTAGTGCAATCTTGGAGTTGGTATATTTAATTAACAGGGGATGTAGGTGGGTGCAGGGGGGCTTGTCCCCCCTGCAAAAATGTAAAAAAAGTTGATCGTATGGTCTCGGCCATATGATGTTTGAAGTTTTGAAACTTTGGTGATCTGTTAAAAAAAAAAAAAATATATATATATATATATATATATATATATATATATATATATATATATATATATTTATATATATGGCTTACTATCAAAATGCCAAGGAGACTTACCTCGACCATTCACATCCTCGACCTGGAAAATGAAAAAGAATTACGACGATTGCTCAGAATGTCAATTCCTTCGAAGGAAAGAATCGACATTTGACCACTCAACATCCTGAAAAAAAACATTTTACAGGGGGGAAAGTCCCCCTGCTACTTATATATTCTACCTCCGAGATTGCACTACAGTGAGGAAAAGGGTAATTTTCCCAATCTGCACTGTAGTGCGATGCCCTTCAAAACACCGATGCTCCAAACTGCGAACACAATCTCCATATCGACGTTATACAGTCAACAGGAATTGTGTTCACAGTTTTGCCTCTCTGCCGCTCTGTGTTCGTCCTTCTAATTGTTGAGGTAAGCCACCTCGACATTTTGATTGTAAGCCTATATATATATATATATATATATATATATATATATATATATATATATATATATATACACGTGTGTGTGTGTGTGTGTGTGTGTGTGTGTGTGTGTGTGTGTTTCTCTAAGTGAGAAAAGTACAGCTTAGTGAAAATATCAACCTCAAAACAATATAATGTAATATTGTATTGTTGGCTGATAATAATAAAAGAGAGTGAATGATTCTATGTGCGCTCTTACACTGACGTCATTGTTGTGGAGAGGTCAAGAGAGGTCACATGACCATGTGCTTTATAATAAAGGAAGAAGCGAGGGTTGTTCCCCTCTTCTGTTTTTAACCAGATTGATTGCCTTCACGTGTGTTTATTTTCCTCCGTAATGTATGTCTAACCCGACTTTCTTACCCATAAGATGATACCGCCAACAGGTTATGGGCTCAGGAGGGAAGTAGGAAGCCGATGGCATAGACTATGTTTCGATGGAGATGAGAAGAATTACGAGTTGTGGGAGACAAATTTTCTGGGACACCTGCGTTTGCTAGGGCTGAAAGACTCCATTTTGCAAAACGTGCAGCAGGACGCAGAGGACGGCGATGCTGAGAAAAATGAGGAGGCATATGCAGAACTAATACAGTTCTTAGACGACAAAAGTTTGTCCCTCGTCATGAGAGAAGCCGCAGATGACAGTAGAGAAGCGCTTCAGATCCTGAGAGACCATTATGCCTGGAAAGGGAAGCCACGGATAATTAGCCTATACACTGAATTAACAAGCCTCCGGAAGGCTACCAGTGAAAGTGTCACAGACTATATTATTAGGGCTGAGACTGCCATTACGGCACTTAGAAATGCTGGGGAGAAGCTCAATGATGGATTACTAATTGCGATGATTCTGAAAGGGTTACCTGAAGCTTTTAAACCATTTGCAGTACACATCATGCAAGATGATGATAAGTAATGATAATGTGATGAAAGTAAGTGGCTTTGGAGAAAGAGTAAAAGCAGAGATTATATGCTATAGCTGTGGCCAAAAGGGACACAAGGCACGAGAATGCCGGAGAGAATATAAAGGCCAGAGACAGTGGTATAGTTTGTGTAATAACTCTAGCCACAGGGACAGTAACTGTAGACGAAAGAAGAAAGACAATGTGAAACAAGCAACTGACACGGATGATCACACATTTGTCTTCAGAATAAATGAACATCAAATTCGTGAATTAAAACAGAAGGGATTAATGGTGGACACTGGTGCCACGTCACACATAATTAACAACCTGAAAAAGTTTAAATACTTTGATGCAACTTTCCTACCAGTGGAACACATTGTGGAATTAGCTGATGGAACGAGAACCTGTGGGCCCGCACAGAAGAGAGGTAATGCAGAGGTATGGCTGCTAGATACAGAGGTGCGCAAAGTAAAGGTGATGATGACTCGGGCGCTGTATATCCCGATGTATCCACAAAGCATTTTTTCTGTTAAGGCAGCAACGTCCAAAGGGGCCTCGATCAACATTAAACAACGCCGGGACCAACTCATCTACAAAAACATCACCAGGTTTGACATAATTGAGTGTGATAGACTATTATTTAGACACATATGATGAAGAAAATGATAGTGAGATAGCATGGCATAAAAATGCTTGGTCGCTGTAATTTCAAAGATGTGTCAAAATTAGAAAAAGTGTTAAAAGGAATGAATATTAAAGGTAAAGTTGAAAGACTTAGCCTAGATTGTGAAACATGTATGGAAGGGAAATTTGTACAGAGCAGAAACAGAGAACCAGATGCAAGAGCAAAAGTTGTGTTTGAACTAGTCCATACTGATTTGGCAGGCCCATTTGAGCCAGTAGCAAAATATGGCTTTAAGTACACTTTAGCATTTACTGAAGACTACTCTGGTGTAATATTTGTCTACTTTCTGAAAGCCAAAAGTGATACAGTCAAAGTGACTGAAAAGTTTATTGCAGATTCAGCCCCTTATGGGAAGGTAAAGTGTATCAGATCAGATAATGGGACTGAGTTCATGTCAAAAGACTTTCAGTCACTATTGAGTAAAAATGTTATAAGACACAAAATGTCCGCACCTTACTTACCCCATGAGAATGGGACAGCAGAGAGAAACTGGAGAACACTGTTCGAAATGGCAAGGTGTATGTTGCTAGTGAGTGACTTACCTAAAGAGTTGTGTACATATGCAGTAATGACTGCTGCTTTTATTCGCAACAGATGTTGTAACAGGCGTGTGGGGCAGACCCCATTCTTCATGCTAACAGGAAAGAAACCTGATCTTATAAGGATGAGAGAATTTAGATCAGTGTGTTATGAATACAGACAAGATAAAAAGAAGTTAGACCCAAAATGTGATAAGGGGATCTTTGTCGGATATGATAAAAACAGCCCATCATATCTGGTCTATTATCCTGACACAGGTTAGTCAAGTTCTTTACTAAGAATGTAGCTGAATGCCAGATTCAGACAGACCCAGAAGTGATGGATGCATATCTTAATACCAGAAGAAGTGTGCATGTTAAGTCAGAATCAAAAGCTGACAGTAAAGACACAAAAATAAGGCAAGAAGAGGAAAGGCAGGATACACACTACTCTAAAAGAGAGAGAAAACCACCTGCATACTTGAAGGACTATGAGTGTAAAGTTGAAAATGATTATGTGGCAGTTAATGTTGACTATTGTTACCGATTAATATGCAACACACCGTAGAGCTTTAAAGAAGCCATGACTTTGTCTAATTTGGAAAAGTGGGTCAAAGCCATGAAGGAGGAACTTAAGTGTTTAAAGAAAAACAACACATTGCCTCACTGCCAGAAGATAAAAATGCAGTGGGGTAGATGGGTTTTCACTGTAAAAGACAATGCAGATAATTCTGAGACTTACAAAGTTAGATATGTAACTAAAGGCTACAGTCAAGTCACTGGTATATATTACAACAAAACATTTGCACCAACTGCGAGTATGACATCTGTACGCAGTCTAATGCAGATGGCAGCTCAGTATGATTTAGAATTGCACCAGATGGATGTACAAACGGCCTATTTACATGCTCCTATTGACTGTGAGGTGTATATGGAGCAACCTGAAGGTTTTAAAAAGAAACCAAATAATGATGAAAAATTGGTTTGTAAACTGAGTAAGTCATTATATGGATTTAAAACAATCAGGGCATAACTAGAACAAAATGTTGCACGATTATCTTTGTGAAAATAGTTTTATCCAAAACCCCGCAGACCACTGTGTATACACTAGACAAGCTGAAAATGAAAAAAACAGTTCTAATTATATGGGTTGACGATCTCATTATAGCAGCTAGTGACAATGAATCACTAAACGATGTAAAGGAAATGCTCAAAGCTAAATTTAAAACTAAAGATTTGGGAAAGCTAAAACATTTTCTAGGCATTGACTTTACCCACAATAGTAGTGAAATAAAGATGAACCAAAAGAGGTACATCATGAAAATTCTTGAGAAATTTGGTATGTCTAATTGTAAAGTAAGAAGTACCCCTTCTGAACAAAAAACACATGTTGAATGTGACAGTGAATCTGCAGATCCAAGAAAATATTATGAGCTTGTGGATAGTTTGACATATGTTATGACAAGCAAGAGACCTGATCTTAGCTGGATTCTAAGTAAACTTTCACAATATTTGTCACAACTGAGTGAATCTCATTTAACACTAGCCAAACACGTGTTAAGATACTTAAAAGGTACATTGGACAGAGAGCTGTGTTACAAGAGAAGTGAAGGGAAACTTCAGCTTGTAGCATACAGTGATGCAGATTGGGCAACAGATCAAAACGATAGACGTAGTACAACAGGTTATTGCTTTAGCCTCAATAGAGACGGGCCTATTATGTCATGGAAATCAAAGAAGCAACAAACGGTAGCTTTATCTACATGTGAAGCAGAGTACATGGCATTAGCAGCGACAACACAGGAGAGTTTGTACCTTGTGCAGCTGTTGAGTGGAATGGATGGAGAGTGTGAGTACGTGCCAGTAACAATATGTGAGGACAATCAAGGAGCAATCGCTTTGTCGAAGAATCCAGTAAGCTGACAGAGATGTAAACATTTTGACATTAAGTATCATTTTGTCAGGTCAGCACTTAATGATGACAAAATAAGCATTGAATATTGCCCGACAACGGACATGGTTGCAGATATTTTTACTAAACCTGCTACGAAATCAAAGATTGAAAAGTTCATGTATTACGTATTTGGAATGTGAAGGAAAATTTATCCAAAGATATGTTCTTGGAATATATTTGTATACAGCGTAAGAGCAAGTGGGGGTGTTGGCTGACAATAATAAAAGGGACTGAATGATCGTATGTGTGATCTTACACTGACGTTGTTGTGGAGAGGGCAAGAGAGGTCACACGACTATGTGCTTTATAATAAAGGAGGAAGCAAGGGTTGATCCCCTCTTCCATTTTTAACCAGATTGATTGCTTTTTAACCAGATTGATTGCCTTCACGTGTGTTTATTTTCCTCTGTAATGTATGTCTAACCTGACTTTCTTATCCTTAAGATGATACCGCCAACATGTATTATATCCTAAAAAATCTGTATATAAATTCAAATAGGAAATATATCATGCACACATACACAGAAAAGTGTGCATACACCAATATCGTACAGGAATAAAATCAGTAAATATTTTTTAAGAAAGTGAGTGCTGAAAGCCCTAAAGTGACATCTAGTACTTTCTTCTCCACGATGTTCATGCTAAGGAATGGAGCACAGAGCATGCAAAGAAAACATATACTCTGCGCAAAGTCTAAACATGCAGAAAGTAAAGCCATTCCTGTTATATCTGAAAACAGAAGTAAAGCCTGTGAATTCTGAGGCTGATGCTTGAAGTTTAGTAACACAGTTCTGCAGTTGAATAATGTTACATGAAAATTTTTACAGGAGAAACAACAAAATAGTGGAAGATTTTCATGCAAACATTTCTTTTAAGGAACAGGAATGAAACCTTAGCTTTGACAGCAATGGAAGATATTAGACCAAGTTTACTGGGGAGGAGTTACCAGCACTACAAGATCAGTTAGTTCATCAAAAAGGATAGAAAGCTTATAGGTTTTAAAACTTAGGCTTTAGAAAAAAAACTGTTTATAAATATTAGGCTGTGTCTAAAGAAAAATTAAATATGTTAAAGGGAATCATAGCTAGTCTTTATGTTGCAGCTGATGGCAGACAGCTTTTTTTAGACTTGTGACAGACAGTTAGTTGCTTTTACAATGCATATTAAGACAGAGATGGAAACCGACAGACTGAAAGAAAAAATGAGTCATAATTCAAGGGGAATACTCAGAATGTTATAATAGTGGGTAGCTATACTAAGATGCAATGTAAATGGTTGACTATACAGTATAATAAATTAAATATTAAGTAAGTAACATCTTTGAAACAGCAAGCACCCCATTCCTTAAATGGAAGACCTTTCTGAAACATACTTAACAACAAATGGCCCTGGAAGCTAAGTCAAATAAATACTTGAGAAATGTATGTACAATTGTCTTAGTAGTTTATATACAGCCATCTATCTTTTGCAGTGTCATCTGCAATCTTGTATGTTGGAGGCAAGAGAACATTTGTTAAAAGAAGGAGCACATGTTGCCATTTATTTGGATGAGATCCTAGTTACTAAGGCCAATCAGAGAAGCAATTGAAGAACTCAGTGGAAGTTTTGAAAATATCAGGGGCTGCAGGTCTGTATCTTAGGAAAAAAACATTTTAAAAACATAAATACTGTATTTAGGACATTTATTAGACACACATAGTCCCAATCTCAGTAGAGATTAAAACAAAAGTAGCTGGTTCTCAGGATCAAAGCTTTTAGCTATCAATGAGTTGCTTTCTGTAGTCAAGAGGACAGGGTTACATTTATTCCACTTCTGTGTAACTCTGAGCAAGTCACAACAAGTACAAATATGACTCTGTCATTGTCCATGTTGGTGTGAATGACCTGAGACGTACCTCCCTGGACTACATGAAAAGAGACATGGAAGAGCTCTCCGATCTTGTAGCCCTGAGTAGCATCCTGCCATCGCTCAGAATGATACTGCAGTACAAGGACAAATGATTGACTTCAACAACTGGCTAAGCTTCTGGTGTCATTCTAAGGGGATCCAATATCTGTCTGCCTGGGACGACATGGTCGACAGACCACGATACTTTGCCAGAGATGGCCTGCACCTGTCACACCTGAGATTCCAGATACTGGCTAAGGCTCTTGCTGCCCCTATAGTGCCTTTTTTAAGCAAGGTTCAAATGACATATTCACCACCATAACGTGCTTTTTTTAAGCAAGGTTCAAATGACATATTCACCACTGTAACAGGAACAGGCAAGCAGAAACTGAGGGTAATGCTACTCAATGCTAGAAGTCTAAATCTCAAAATGCACTCCCTAGAGGCACTCCTTAAAATGGAGAGCATCGATATCTGTGCAGTGACTGAGACCTGGTTCAAGGCTCCAGAGACCACCCCTGCATTACCAGACTATAACTCATACCACACTTTTCGGCCAGCTAACCTGGACCGGAACACCAAAGGTGGAGGTGTGTCCATATTCATTAAGGATAGCCAAACCTCCAGGCTAGTTGCTCAGCATAATGCATCCAAGGTTATCCAAGTGCAACTAACTCTGGGCAAAACGGCAATCCAAATTGTAGCTTGCTACAGATCCCCCACCATGCCCCAGGATTCCCACTCCTCTTTTCTTGATATACTGGAAAATATTAGGGTTCAACCAAACACCCTAATAATGGGCAATTTCAACTACCCCACCATTAGCTGGGAAAACTACTCATGTATCAACTCTTTCTCTCAACGCTTCCTGGAATTCATAAATTCCAATGCCTTGGATCAACTTATTCACACCCCCACCAGGGGCAACAATATCCTAGACCTAATCATTACCAACATTAGTGACCGGTGTTCCACACCTGAAGTCAACTCCTCATTGGTCAGATCCGACCATAAGCTAATTGCCCTAGATATCCACATCCTGCCCCCACCCCCCATTAAGGAAACCATGGTAAAAAATTTCTCCAAAGCCAACTTCATGGTTCTTAAACAGAAGTGGTGAACTTCATGACACCCATGCAGATGGAAAATACAGTTATTACTCCTGAATCCTACACAAATGCACTCTATAAGCACTTACACGAGTGCATGGATCATGCTATCCCAAACAGAACCAAGAAGCTATCCTCCAAAAAAAGGAAGCCAATCTGGTGGTCCCCTTCCATAAACAAACTCTACAACAGAAGGAAGAAAATGTTGCAAAAGAGAGTAAAATCCCATAAGTGGAGGAGCTCCCTGGTCAGCCTCAATAAGAAGCTGAGATCCCTTATAAGATCCTCCAAAGCTAGCTATGAAAACAAAATCGCCACTGATTCTAGGGACAACCACAAAGCATTCTATAGCTATGTCAAGAATCTCAATGGCAACACTCAGATCTGCTACGATTTGCAGCACAACGGCATGAAAATTGCAGAACCAACTGATATTGCCAACATCCTGGCAGATAGGGTGAGTGCTAACTTTACCCCCTCTCACCCTCTAAAGGGCCCATATCTATACAGGAAGAATGCAGAGTCCCTGTAATCACAACTATGCTGGTAAAAGCTGCACTCTCTAAAGCCAAAAAGACAGCATCCATGGGACTGGACAACATCCCAGGCTGCATTTTACATGAACTTCAGAACAAACTGGTTTCCCACCTAAGCAACATGTTCAGTCACATCCTCACATCTGGGTTTGTGCCCACTGAATGGCGCACAGCAACAGTTATCCCACTCCACAAAGGGGGAGCCACCACTGATCCCGGGAACTTTTGCCCTATTAGCCGATGAGCCTGGTCTGTAAGGCCATGGAACGTATCATCATGGAACTCATAAACAAAGACATTGATAATATCCAAACGCTGGACCCCACCCAGTTCGGGTTTGTGAAAGGCAGATCATGCCTCCTGAACCTGATCAACTTATTTGAGGCAGTCACCAAAGCCGGACAAGGGTAAGGTGGTTCACACAGCCTATCTTGACCTCATCAAGGCTTTCAACACCATCCCCCATTCTGGAATTATAGTTAAACTCACTAAACTCGGTATATATCCCTATGTCACAAGATGGGTTGCCAACTGGCTCACTGACAGAACCCACACTGTAAAAGTTGCAGACTCCAAATCTGACTTCAAACCAGTGACAAGTGGAGTACCACAGGGTTCAGTCCTGGGACCTCTCCTGTTTGGTATCTACTTCTCTGAACTACAGGCTAACACATAAGGCCTTTGGCTAACAAAGTTCGCAGATGACTTCAACCTAGGAGCCATAGTTGAGTCCCCAAATGATGTGGACATCCTACAGAAGGGCCTCACTGAGACAGATACCTGGTGTCAGAGCCATGGCCTCAAGCTTAATGCCAAAAAGTGCATTGTCATCCCCTTTAGTAAAAACTCTTTATCCATGAACTACCACATAGGCGGCAGTCTACTTAATGCTGAATGTGTGATGAGACCTTGGGACCCAGGTGGACAGTAGTCTCTCCTTTGATAATCACATCCCCACAGTAGTCAGGAAATCCTTCTACATGGCACACCTCATCACAAAAGGGTTCTCATCTAGGAAAAAAGAGGTCATTGTTCCCCTCTACTCGACACTCATTAGACCCATTATAGTACAATGCCCCTTTTGGAATGTACCTCACAAGACATCTGCAGTAGCTGGAAAGGCCACAGAAGTACCTGACAAAGAGAATTACTGGCCTCATGCTCTAGGGACCTAAACCTTGTCAGCACAATAAACAGGACATGCTGGAGGGATAGATTCCTGTCCCAGAGAATTCCCATACTCTGGAACAAGCTACCCATCTATGTCAAGCAAAGTTTCTCCTTAGCACTCTTCAAGAAAAATCTTGATGAGTGGATGGGAAATAGGATATACACCCTGGGGATCACTTTTGTGGCTCTGCTCGACAGGGGCACAGGAAAATTACTTTCTTGGGTGGCATAAGCCAGGGAACCTTGTTGGCTAGGCTTACTTAGGCCCTTGGGCTGATAGCCTAGTAACTACCTATGAACCTATGAACTTATCCAGCCATTACTCCTGGGTTACCCATGAAAAGAAACACTTGTACCACTTGGGCTTATCCAGAGCTGTATCATGATCAAATGTGGCCCTAGGCAGGCAGTGGATCAGGACCCCCCCTGCAGCCATTCCATTATCCCATTACTTGGCTACTACTCCCCAGTTACCATAAACACTGTCCAAAACTGTCAGTGTGCATGCTATTTTCTTCTTTAATTCTACAATGATTAGAGATACCTGGATTTAACTTAAAACTTTTATTTCAAAATTTATAGCACAAAACACTAACAGTATCTTGCTAAACAAAACAATACAGTCTCACAATGAAAGCACTTTATGAACAGTAACATTTTCTACCCATGAAACTCACATTGAGTGGCATTGAAACCCATATTCAAAAAATGCATCTGGCCAGTGGTGAATTAATTTTATCTTTGGGTTTTTTCAAATCAAAGCCCCTTGCACACATTTTTAGGACCATGTATACATGCATGTGCTATTTGATACACTATCCTAATTGTATTAAATTATATTTCTAGTATAACAAACAGCACCACTTGTTAGACTGTGTTTTAAATTTGTAGTTTTGAACTTTCTTCCAGTAAGTAATGAAACAAAACCTATGAATCAGTAATAACAAAACTACCCATTTCAGAAGATCTCAACCATAAAAGGCCACTCAAACTTTGTCATTACAATTCACCATTTTCAGTTAATATGTAGAATGTCTGCAGAAGTAAAAGTCATCTGAATAATTCCACATTAAAGAGATACATAACTAATGAAGAGGTTGCTGCTGGCAAACAACTTAACATTTCAGTGTTTCATGTACAATTTCAGTGCCTGCTGCCTTTGAAGAATAAACTGCCTATGTTACACATAGAAAATGGTAAAACTGACAAAAGGTTTCATAGTCACTAGGCATTTAATCTAAAGGACACATTCAGGAGTGCAGCACACCCATCCCACCTTAAGGTGCACTGCAATATCTGCACTCCATCTACCAAAGGCAAGCATGGTACCTGTTGTGCTACTAACATTGTTTTCAAATTTTATTTATTTATTTTTGTTTTAAATCACCTTTATTGTAATAAAAGTCAAACAATCAAGTAAAAAAATACAGTAAACAATTACAGTAAATACATGTCTTGAGATTTCATACAATTTGTCTTCACCATATTATCAGTTATATAAAACTGATGAAATCAAATCTATACAATACAAAAATACAGAATCTGTTGTTTATTCAGTGTTAGCGAAAAACCTCCTCTTTTGTTCATAACCAATTCGATTAACTGTATGTTTTTCCCAATCAGCACAATTTCATCCTTTTCTACATCCAATCTCTCAAAACAGTTACATGACATGCTGATAGAACAAAAATGTGAAAAACAGTGAAGAAATAATATTGGAAAAAAACAGAAACTAGAAAAACAACCCTCTATAAATATATGCAACCCTCCCTTTATAACTGGGCATCCTCTTTGTTAACCGAACTTGTCATATGTACCTTACGTTTTATACTTCCTCTCATTCTTTCCCCTTTGTCCCTTTGTGGTACCCTTGTTTGAAAATTTTCATTATTGAAATTTTCTGCCACTTTCCCCACAGATGTAAATGATTTATTGATCTCCCCTTATCTTTTCCAGACCTTTCAATTAATTCCAAACTCTTCATCATTTGTGAGATGTCTTCCACTCTTGGCTCCTCCTCCTTTTTCTGTTTCCTTGTTATTGCCTTCTTACTCACTGTCATTAACTTGCCACTTATCACTTTATATTTATTTGCTATATTTCTATGATATCCTAACAAGCATAGCTTCAGTGATACGATATTTTGTTCTCCCATTAGGTTGTATACTATATCTTCCATGTCTCTCGTATACCTGTTTAACTTCTGATACTCCCAAAAAATATGAATCCATGTACCTCTTTCTATCTTACATCTCCAACAGTGTCCATCCATCTCAGAGAACATACCTGCCAAATCTGGCTGGTGTATAAAAGTATTTATGCAAACACTTCCAAGCCAATATAGTGCTTACATATTTGGGGAGTGTGATTTTCCTTGTCCATTCCCCTTCTTTTATTTGCACCCCTAATGTCATTTCCCATTCAGATTGCAAGATAGTTTTTTTCTTTTCTTCTCTTATCCAATCCTTCCCTACATTTAATAAACCAGCTGTGCTTTTCCCTTCTTGTCTTCTATCTTTGATCTGCTGCTTTATGTTAGGTATCTGTTCTCCTTTTCTAACATCTTCTTCATTCTATTCCACCTATTTTTCAACCTCTCAGATTCCCATCTTAGGCAGTCTTTGATGTTATAACGCTCCCTAACCTCCTCCCATTTCTTTATATCCTGACCCTTCGTTACTTGAGACCAGTACTTTACCTCTGTTTGTCTTGTTCATAATCTCCAAAGAATACCTTTTGTATTGTCATCCTTCTGTAAATCTCCTATCATGATCGCCCTCTCATACCATGGTCTCATGTCCTTCTTGCCCCACCGTTCTTTAAATACCGTCAGTGCCCAATTAAGCCACTCCTTCTTTACCTCGTTTCCCGCCCACCAATAATGCTGTCAATACATCCCCTTGCCTCTGCCACTGTCTTTCTTTACTCTTTATTATCCATTTCCAATCAGCATCATATCTTGTATCGACCAATCTAAGCACATTGCCTACTATTGGTGTCTGCAAGCTAACTTTTAATTCCAGAACTTCCAGGCCACCCATTTCTCTTGATTGCATCATTGGCTCCCACCTTACCCTTGGCTTTCCTCCTCCCCAGATAAAATCTTTGAACATCTGTTTCACCTTATTAAGATGGTATACGCTGGCAATGAAGAAAATGCCTGCCCTGCATAGTCATACTGAGGCATCATATTCATTTGAAACACATGTCCTGTCTGCATAATATACAGCCTCAACCCATTCCAGTTTTGTAACTGCTGTTTATTTTTATTATAAATCTTTTCAAAAGTCTTTACCTTTGTACTGTATTGGTTAGCCACATGAATACATATTTCATATTTTCCACCCAGAATTGCTTTTCTTGCTGATGCATATTTATAACTTGTGCCCCTATCCTTATTGAGTTAGTCTTTTCTTTGTTCACCTTATATCCTGATTCTCTTCCAAATGTATGCAAGAGTTCCCATATCCTTCTGTTATCTCAGTCATAATTGCTTTGCATTAGTGAGATATCATCCACATATAACAGCATATTCTGTTCTTCCCTTTCCCACTTATAACCTTGTATATTTGAACTCCTTATTTGTGTCGCTAATGGTTCAGTATACAATTTGAACAGTTGGGGAAACATTGGACAACCTTGTCAGGTATCTCTTTTCATGTTTGTTCCCCCAGATAACCTTGCCCTTATTTTAATCTTTGCTGGAGCTCCTGTATATAAAACCTCCAGCAGTCTAACCCACCTCTCTGGCATACCCCATCTCCACATTACTTTCAACAGAAATGACTAATCAGCCCTAGCAAATGCCTTCTTGGCATCTAAGGAGATCAATGACAATGTTTGCTCTTCTTTCTGAATGCCTTGCATTACATCAACATTGTTTTTATAATATTATCTGCTGTTCGTCTACCCCCATGAATCCTGTTTGATTGTCCTTTATTAATTTTGTCATGATCATCCCCATTCTATTTGCTAAAATTTGCATAAAACATTTATAATCATGATTAAGTACTGAGATTGGTTTATAGGAGGCAGGATTCATAGGATTCTTCCCTTCCTTATGTTTAACAGATACAATTGCCTAGTTCCATTAGTTTGGGGGATCAGCTCCTTCCAATATTCTGTTGAATAATATTAGCCAACAGTTTATTATAACTTATTTGTTTAATTTCCAGAATTCAGTAGGTAAGCCATCACTTCCTGGTGATTTCCCCTTTGCTAACTTACTAAAAGTAAGCTCAAGTTCCTCATTTGATATATGTAATAAGGTTTCTCTGTCTGCCTGTTCCGTCTGTACCATCTCCAGCATTTCCCATTCTTGTTCCTTCTTTAGGATTCCCCTACCTTCCTATTTTCCCTGTGACGTAACTCTTGATAATATTCTTGAAAGGCTCCCAAAATTCCTTCTAATGTATTCTTCTCTCTCTGTTTGCCCCTTGCCTTTTGATGTTCTATATTCCTTTCTGCACTGCTTATTGCTAACATTCTTGTTGCTTTAAATGTCATCGCATCGAACAATTTTTCTGCCACAATTCTCTTCTCGCAGGTTTTTTATCTTCTCTTTCCTCTAATAACTGCTTAATTTTCCTTACTCTTTCCATGTTTAACCTAGGTTTTGTTCTCTGACTGTGTTGTACTGACACCAGCTCTGCCGTCAACACCATCCTTTATTTTCCTCTCTCGAGCATTCTTTGCTTTACCATATTTTGAATTCTATTCTTGATGTCACCTTTGACTATATTCCATTGTGTTCCATCCATAAATGCCATTCCCTCAATGTCCGCACTTATTATGTCCTTTATACAGAGCGAATTCTCTTTTCTTTCTATCTCATAACATTTGTCTGTGCTGAGTCTACCCTTATAACTAAAGATGCATGATCTGACATTGTGACCAGCTCTGTAATAATGCTATTTATCAGGATGTCACTCTCTTGTGAAATACAGCCTCTGTCCACTCTTGCCAGCTATTATTCCCATGGGAGTAATGAGTATGTCTCTCTCCTATATATTGGGCTGTTCCTATATTCTCATTTCTACCGTGCCCATTGATTTAAAAAAAATCCTCAAATATCTTCTCTCTTTACTTTGTCTTATTGCTCTTGGACCTTTATTAACCTTGTCTTTGCATACTGTTAAATTCCAGTCCCCTACATAAATCTTTAGCCCTTCCTGAAACCTCCTATTCATATCATTACTTTTCTTAATGCAGTTCTCATAATTCCTGGCGGTACATACATCACTATTAGTGGTAATATCTCCCTTTCCAGTTTTCCTTTTACTTATGCTATTCTCCCCTTTCAGCCTTCTTTCTCATCTGTTACTTCAAAGGGCCAACCTTTCCTCTTTAAAAGCAACACTCCTCTTCTTTTCCTGTGGCCCCTGCTGAGCTAGCAACTACATCATAGCCACTTACTGTAAACGTGTTTTGTTCAACAGTTGTCAAATGTGTTTCCTGAATTCCTATCAGATGTGATCTTAAGCCTTTTATATAGTACATTATCCTTTGTTTTATTCTTGTCATAGAGTCCATTCATGTGCCAAGAGATTATTTCAAAAGGTTCCTGTACCATTACCTAAGTCTCTTTATTGTTCTCCGATTTATGTCCCCCCATTCCATTTGGAGCCCTTGTTGCCTTTCTCCTTGTCTGCCTTTCTCTTCCCATTTCTAGCCTCTCTTTTAATCTTCTTCCTGTATCCACTAAAGGATAAAAAACTGGGTATCCGCCCTCCTCCCATTCTCAAGTATAACTATATACATATTTATAAAAAATTGAATCTGCATACTTTGCTGCACATCTTGACAGCACAATTCTCTCCTCTCCCTCGCTTCCTCTTTCATAACTATGACAGTGTTCAGGTACTGTGGGTACTCCATAGATACACTGTCCATTGTCGTCTTTCTTAAGTTAAACCTCTCTCTTCTTTTAATAAACTCTTCCCTGTCTATTCTTATGTGATTATATTTTGCCTGAGGAATTCATTGTGTTTTGTTTTGCTTTCTGTTATTGTATCACGTGAGTCATTTGACCCAGTTTAACATGTTTCTGCCACCCCCTTGTGAGTGTATCACTTCCTATCCTTATTAAGTATAACATATCAAAGAAGATGGAAGAAACTGCTTACTTAAACTTGCCCTATTACTTGTTGGTATGAAGGATAAATGCAATGCTATCGGCTCGCCCTTATTAATTAACACGTTATGCAATATTGTCCCTCCATATGTGAGACATGCACATAACTTAATGCAAAGCATGCAAACCCAATGTAATTGCCATTTGTATGTAAACTTACTTAAATATATTGAAAACGTATTTATATATAGTATTATCCCCACACAGGAGAGATATTCATTTAACTTAATCTAAAGAATCCATATCCAACATAGGCATTTTGTACATATTTTCTAATAACAGATTGCATACCAGTCTGTTTACGCTATAAATCTCCCACATAAATGTTCATTTGCAAATGACTAATTCTATGCAGTCAAGTCCATTCAATATCTTACAGTTTTATTATGTTTAGCACTGGATTGTTACTTATATCTTCTGTTCTTTCTGGCTGCTTTTTCTACTGGCTTCCCTAATCCACTGCACTGCTTCTGCTAGCTTTTGGCATTTCCAAAAATGTGAAAAAAACCCAATCTCTTTCACTAAATTACCTGTCTCACTAGTGTTCTCTATGTGCTTTGTTTCATGCTTTAATGAATGTCTACTGTCCTGCTCAAATCGTAGGTTAGTAGTTTTTTTTGACAAAGTCAAGTGCATCATCTAGATTACAAAATTTGTACACAGTTTCTTGCACATATATCTTTATGGTCACTGGATACAACAATTGCCATTTTATTCCCTTACTGCATCACTCTCATCACTGACTGTATAGTATTTCTTTTTGTTCTGGTGTCAAAGGCATTGTCTTGATCCATGTAGACCCTGTTCACACCCATTTTCAGTTGATTACTCAGTTTTTACAGCTCTATTAAAAGTTTTACTTTAGTTTGAAGGTTTGCAAATGGATTATTACTGGTCTGGGCCAATGTCTCTATTCTGTCATGGGTCTCCATACCGTGCAATGAGCCATCGCTCTCTTGATATCGTCTTATTTTAGTCCACTTTGTCAAAAGACTACTCATTATTTTAACAAATCTCTTCCTTCATAATTCTCTGGAATTCCCATCACCTTAACATTTTTCCTCCTAGCACAGTGTCCACTTTCACTTTCAGCTCCTGATTCTCAGCCGTTAATTCCTGGATGACTAATGTATGCTTGTTTAAACCATCTATGACTTCCTCCAACTACTTTTCCTTGTTTGCCATACTGTTAATAAAGTCTGTTCCACCTCTTATTTCTTAATAAATAGTCTCTAAGGTAATCCTATCAGTCATGCTTTCACTTTCCTGCAAGATCGTGCTTGCTTCACCCTCTCTGTGTCTGCCCATTTTCAGCCTTTTGCTCTTCTTTCTCATATACTCCACTGGATCTTCTGTTCATTACAGCAAAAAATGTTATCTCCAATATCTAATACCTTTCGAGGTTTACTGATTAATTTAAATTTTTTAATCTCAACAGCAGAGCTCCACGGAGCTACAGCCAACTAGCATTCTGCAGTCCTGTTTTCAAATCCTATAGCACAAACACTAATGAAAGCCATTTGCTAAACTAAACAGTTGCACATTGAAAACAGACTTAGTATGAGCAAAAGTAAACATATCTTCTCTTGAAACTCAAAATTCTTTGAAAATGAACTGAAACTCACAATTCCTAGAAAATGCACCCCTGATGACAGTCTGGTAGTCAGTGTAGAGGATTCAGACTCTTGTCTACTGTAATTAAGGTACAGGGCCTGAACATGAACAAGTTAATTAATCAACCTGCCATCCATAACTAGGGCATTACACACACACACACACACACACACACACACACACACACACACACACACACACACACACACACACACACACAGACACATCTCTCCTCATCTCACTCATCTGCTGTAGGAATGGCTTGCTCGTCTCTCTCACTGCAGTTCCCCCTGCTTAAAATCCTGCACAAAAGCAGGACAGTTCAAATGTTTAAATCTGTGTTGCTGGCCATGCATCTTTAGTAAGATGCATGGACAGACACAGTGGGTCCTTAATGAAGAAATTGCACACAGAGTGCATCCTTAAAGAAGAAATGTAATTTTCTTAATTTGTTTAAATAAAAAGTTGCGGTAGCCTCCTGGCCAGCAGCCCCCCCCCCCAAGCCAGTGGGCCCTAGGCAACTGCCTAGGTTGCCTACTGCTGCATCCAGCTCTAGGCTTATCTGGTTAACAAAAAATAGCCCTTGTGCAACCTTCACCTCCTACATATATAACTGAGCTGAAAGCATATTTGGGAGTTTTAGCATGCTCAGTTTGGTAGCCTTGCTACACCATTTGCATCATTTGTAGTTTATGTATGTATTAAAGATGAGGAAACAGAACAGAAAACAATCACATAAGTGAAAGACTTTGCTACACTCTAGTGATGTGCCTCTTCATTGTATATCCCCTGTATGATGCTTCTCCTAATGGTGTAGGAGCATGCAGACTGTTTGTCGGCAACAAGAAACTACTTTACTTAATGTCTCATGTACCAACACCTGCTGAGAAACATGTACTCATAACCTGACAGAAGGATTAACAGTCATTTTTGGAATCCAGTGAATTCATGAATAGTTGTTAGGTCATATTTGATCATACCCACAGATCATTAAACAATTCATAAATGGGTTCACCGAGAATGTAGTAGTGACAGTGACATTGTGGCCATGTGAATGCAGGACTGTATACAGAGTAGAAGCATATTATTTCTGATCTACTGAGTAGTTTATCCATTTCATAAATAAATAAATACCTGAAAACCATAATGATCATGTACAGATAGATGTTATATGGCATGGATCTCTGAATATAGTGGTCAAATTAAAAACTAGACTAATCATGATTTAATTTTATAGCAGCTCATGGGCTTGCATCAAAGGGCTGGTGTCTGATAAAGTCTGTAAAACATCAGGTCAAAGATAATGGGGTTCTAGACTCATAATTCCTCTCCAAGATAATTTAGTATTAGTGATAATGTTAACATATATCATATTGTGTTATATCTAGATAGAAAGGCTTTTCAACACCATGTTTATGATGGTCTGACATGGATCAAGTAGTGGAAACGAAATTACAGATTTATTCTGAGAGCCGGAAAACAACAAATCTCTAATCAGTGCACCTTTATACCCTTGCAAATGACTTGAAAAGTCACAGTTTACACTACATATGGATTATACTTTCCTGTTCCTTAGAAAATGATTTTGGTTTTGATCAGCACACTGGATGGACATGTATGTTATGAATTCATCTACATCTCTCTGTATTTTACATGGTATTCTAGAAATGCTATTTTCAGGTAATGGATTTTGTTTTACTGATATGAAATTTGCAGATGATGTAAATTCCTACCCATTTCATGCTTCTTTCAATGGTGTGAAAAGGAAGAGTAGATAGACTTTAGATGAAGTAGTGAGGAAAGTGGCGAGTAAGACTATGAAAACAAAATCTTTCAAGGTTCTTGTTTAACTACAAAATTATATCTCAGGCGGTGAAAAGTTTCTCTACTGAAAAATGTATTTGCCACAAAGTCACAAAGACTAAAATACATGCTTTACTTGCTTTTAGCAAATTTAAAAGCAAAAGTAAACAAATAAAATGACAACTTGAGCCATCTGTGCCTACAAATGGAATCCCTGTATGGAACTATGCTAATGATCTTAAATGGATCATAGGAATAACAAAGACATGTTTGGAATGTGTTGCAGGATCATAGGATATACAAAACAAGTTTGACCAGAGGTCATGCACACGTTGCCAACACCCACCCTCAGGTTCTACCACCTTTTGCAAGGAGGATAGCACCTGCAAGTCTAGTGGCAAATTTAAGGGCACCCATCTAGATCTGCAACATATATTTGAAAGATGACAGGGAATCATATTACTTGACATACAGGGGGACATTTTCCAGAGCAAGGGGAGGTGATGGGTGATGAACCTATCCATCCAAAGCATTTTATGTATTCTTTGACAAAGGTTGAGATCTTTGGTTCTGGTACTGGATGCACAATTTGATTTGTTGAAGAAAAGGAGGTCAAGAAAAACTGGATTCCTAAGGCACAATAAGCTAGGTACAAGTCTCTCCTCAGGAGTGTGCATGACATTAAACATAGGGACAAGGACTGCAGTCATTTCTTGCAGATAATTTTTTTGAGACCAGAGATCCTTTCTGTTAAGGAATCTGTTTTTTGATTTTTTTAATGTGCCTTGCAGATATATGCTGAAGGGTGTGTTATATTCTACAATAGGCCTGACGAAGGCAGAATATATGAGAACAATGACTTACTTGGTTTTAGAAGACATGCCTTTGGCAATTAATTATGAAATGAAGAAGGATCTCCCTACTATCTACCACATGGTGATGAAAGGACATGCCTGACTGCACCATAAGGACTTAAAAATAAACAGTTGTAGGCATTCAGAAGCCATGTAGTTGAAACACTGGTATATGTTTAAGGGGTCATTTGCATATATCCATGGACTTCCATTATGGGATTTTTAGGGTATTACACAGTGAAGGCTCTAGCTTGACCGGGCTTTCTTGGAGGTTTTACTAAATGTCTTGTCTGAGTGACCATTTTACCTCTGGTTTGGATTTCAGTTGAGATATTTTGCAGTTATCCTAATGCTTATGGAACTCAGGCTTGTTTTTAAGCTATGTGTTTCAAAGTATAACCAAATAATCCATTTGTGATGTACTGGTGGGCTCAGAAAAAGAGTGAAACATGGCATTTCAACAGCTAGCAGGATTTGGTTTACCTGATTGTCCCATAAAAAATTAAAGAAAAAAAAAAGTCACAGACATTCAGAAGCCATCTCACTGAAACACATGATGTCCCTAATGGGTTACTTGCATATATCTTATGGACCTACACCACAAGAGGTCTAAAGTATTACACAGTGAAGATTCTAGCCTAGTGGTGTCCTTCTTGAAAAATATTATAGCATAGTATCAAACAAATATTAGTCAGGGGTATGGGTAGGCAATCCCACCTCTACCTCCCATCATGTTGTACTACTTAATTATTCTATCTCTGAGGTTATGCTATCTTGGAAAAAAATTACAAATAGTTGGACTTTAGTGAAACATCAGGTATTCACTTTTTCTCCTTGCTAGGACAACCTTGGAGACAAAATAATTCTGTACAAATGGCTATGGTTGCAGGGGGCAAACAAAGTTTAATTTCATTCTGTTTTTCTTATAAGATACAAAATAGCTATATGTGGAGATCAAGGGTCTTTAGTTCTCCATGTACAAACTTAATGACAACATGCATCAGCTGACTGTGATCTGACCAATGAAATACACAACTTTGTGTGCAGAGAACCTTTCACATTTGACTTTTACTCTTAAATGTATGTATCTTGACCTTGTGTGGTAAACAACAGAAGCCTATAAAGAAAAGTTTGAGAGAAAAAGGACTCAAACCTAGATGCTGCAGAATGTGACAAGTGGGTTAATGATCACAATATCATGCATAGAGGTAAGGAGTACACCATGTAGAACGTATAGATTTCCACAGCTTATGGCTGCCCTGATACATTGACTATAAGAAGGGAAGCTGAAATATAAAGTACATTGTGAGATACTGTTGTATATTTGTTCCTGAAGTAACAGCTAGAAAAGGAGGTCTCATTGTTTCATATCCACTATATGTTTAAAGGCAAACATGCTGAGAATTATTAGCTGTATCACTATGAGACTGCAGCGCTGCAGGTACATGAAACACAGGATGGTCCTTAAAAGTCATTTAGGCTGAAAAGAGAGCTGAAGGAATTCCACTCATTGGTTTGGTTAAGGCATTCTCCAGTTAGTGACTGGAAAACGGAGCAGGTGAGGTCACACAGAGTATAAGAACATCCACAGAAAAAGAATCTGAAATGAGTGCATTCTAAAAACAAAAGCTAAAATGTATGCATGAAAACAAAATAGAGCAGCATCAGAATGTAGAAGAGTAGGTTAAAAAAAAAAACAAAAGAAAAAACTGTAAATAAGAAACCTCTTCAGCTAGACAAATGTTGTCTTTGATGCTCATTTTGATACATTATGAGCATTACCTATCTCAGGTACACATCAGATACTTGATGTGAAAGTTACTTTGCAGTGTTTACAAACAGTGCTTCTTCTTGTGAATAAGTATAGGCCCAGTTCTAACACTCAGAAAGGAAAAATTATATTAGGCTAATTTAAATAATGAGTTGTGATTGTGGCCACATGTCACCCTTCATGCCAACATATAAACTCTGTTTTATATACTATGTGACCACTTGGAGACCAAGATTGCAGTATATTAACTGAAAAACAGTTTATGTAGAGTTCCTGATTGTAATAATTTGGTGATTTTACTTAGAAGGCAGTCACCATTTGTGGAGTTCAGATTTTAAGACAGCGTATATAACACTTATCTTGGAACAACAAAAGTTGGTATTTCATCACTACTAATGTACCCACAAACAGCAACAACCTGATGGCGTTGGTAGGATAAACCCAAGGGAGAAAAAACAAATTAGAGAAACATTTCTCATATAAGGATTAAAGCAAGTGAAATCGCTGACAGCTCAGGCATACCCACAGTTTTGTCTCTCTCCCTCGACTATTCAGGACAAATACAACATTTTGATAAGCACTCTCTTCAGTTCTTCATCACTGGCCCTGTGGTTTGAAGACAATCTGCACTATGATTCTCTAGTGCTCTGATGTGGCACAATAAGCCACACTTTTTTTTTCTTTTTTCAAAAAATAAGACAGTTTTGGATCCAAAGACACCCATCACATAGTCTTAGAGTTTCCTCTCTCCATACAGCAGATTATGCCAGTAAGGTCCTCAAACAGGTGTGGTTAAAATGCTACACAACAGAATGGTCAATTCACAAAAAATAAATAAATAAATAAACAAACAAAAACAACAACAAAAAAGCAACATTAAAATGTGCCATATTAACCTCTACATTATTTAACTCATTACAACCGAGTGACGCCTCCAGGTGTTTCTGCAGTTACAGCCTACTGACACCTCAAGGTGCCAAATATTGCTTGTTCATATTTGTATTAATAATTCTAAAACCATGCTACATACAAATATTAAAATATTTCATCTTAAAGCTTACACAATGGCCAACACAATTGTATTGTTTTTTCACCTCTGTCTAGTGCAGGTAAAGGGAGATTAATTGTTGTTTATATATTTATTTATATAAGGAAAAATAAATTTATATAGTCATACATTTCATGTTTTTCTAAATATCTTGACAACCAAACAGCACAAACAAAACTGCTTAATCTCAAATTAAAGCACTCAGTTGTATGAATAAAATACTGATGAAAGTACTTTTCTGTAAGAGTAGTTGCTGAGATATATTGTAGGCTTTTTACAAAATATTGCAAACTTAATAATTACTGTGTTAACTGCCACTTATAAAATTCAGTTTAAGATCTGGAACCTATAGAATAACACCACTATAAAACCAGTTTGTGATGAAGAGTTTTGCCATTTACATTCCTTTCTGTCAAAAAGCTTAGGCTCTTGCTCATTGGACATTACTGTGCAAACTTCCACAGCATCACTGGAGGGAATGATGGCCTGCATTTTTTATTCATTATTGCTTCCCAGGCTGTGGGTGAAATGGAAATTTTGTGACACGTTCATTATGCCAATAAGTATATAATCAATAAACATAAGTGCTACACTGCTTGTCTCTGCAGATTATTAAACATGGTAACTCTTCTTGGATGAAATCTCCTGCGTTATTTTGAATGTTGTCACTTTTAATTCCCTCTTTTGGCCCTAAATTTATAAAGAAACATAATTTAATCTCTTTCTGTAGGTAACCATTTGAAATGTCAGGACTCACAATGCTGAGTCTGTGAATTTGGAAACTGAATGACAGAAAAACCTGATTTACATATGCTAAGTCCAAGACTGCCATTTCTTAGAGTATTCCCTTTCTTCCTAAGGTATGGTGATCTTGGAGTTGGCATATATAAGTTTGGGAGGTGAGAAAAGCTTGGTCCCTTGCAAAAATCAATTTTGAAGGAGAAGAGCGCTGTTCTACATTTGCTCTTCTGTGTTTTCAGCCATTTGTTTCACTGTTTCAGGGCTTGGCATTGTAAGTCATAACATTTCAATGTGGAGTCTTTTCTGTGCCTAAACCTCAAAGCATCCATTGCGGCTTATTTCAAATGCTTAGATTATTCACTTTTAATCCTCTTTTTTGGGCTTGTAGGTAAAGGAAATCTCTCAGACCACCCTTTGGAGCTTGTTTTAAAGAAGGTTATTTCATTTTAATGTTTTTGTAGCTCTCAAAGTGTAATGCGATAGAATTGAATGTCTTTTCATTATTTAAACCTCAGATTATCTATTGAGATTCTTTGCTAACCATTTTGCATTGTTTTGAATGACTGGAAATGCTTTACCTGGTGCTCACCATTGTTTTGGTAACCATTAGTTGATATCTTGCTCCGCAGACTCCAGAGGAAGTGCCTTATGTACAACAGGTGTCTGTAGACATTGTCATTTAATGGATCTTCCTCCAAATCCACCTTGAAATTTCCAGTTGGTAACACAATGGGAGGATGGTTGTCAAAATGTTCCAGAATCTCCTCTAGGAAAGGAAAAATGGTCTGAGTTTAGCAGAAAAGCAGTGAACACTGTGCTAATGTAAAAACACACTACTTAGTACCCACAAAATTAGTTCTGAAATACCACAAAAGCTAAGGATCTTATTTTAGGGCTTTCTTAGTTGAATACACAGATTTAAATACTTTCAGAAACTCTGTTAGGAGAGTTGCTTATGAAAATGACCCATAGTATTTGGCTCTGTGGAATCAATAAACTCTTACTCATACAGTAATAATGGCCCCATATTAAATTATGCTTTACTCTGTAAAGGAGAAAGAAGAACATATTACTTACCTGAAATATCTGCATAGTGCATTGAAGGCTCCTGTTTTCTCTAGAAATTGAGGACAATTCATGAATTTATTACTGTACTACAATTTACAATATAGTGGCATGCAATTAGGTAACATAACAGTAAAAAATGTCTTCAGGAATAAAGTTATAATTCAGAGGCACAGTGTTTGCGAACCTGACTGGTGAAGTTGTTTCAAGAACAAATGCCTTTTTCTGACCAATCAAATGTTGTATGACATACTGAAAACCCTGAGAAATGCTGATTCCTGGTCAGGGTAGGCCGGGTGATCAAAGAGAGTCAAGTTAGTAATGGCTCTTCATAGGGTGCTTACATGTGGGAAGAGAAGGAAATGGTAAATGCACAGTCTGTTAAGTCATGCTATGCTCACAGATGGTTTCTTTGACATTTGCAACCTCCCCTGAGGTTGTTTGACATTACAGGATGTCATAATAAGTAAGGGGGTTGTAGGGGAGGGGGGTGGTAGTGAAGCCTTCTGCATGGATACGAAGGACTAGCTTTCCCCTTCACCCAATGATACTGTTATTTTTGGTGGCAATTCTTAACAAAATTGTCATTCAGTGTAGCGAGACTTGAATTATACTGCCAGATCTAAAAGAAATGCACAAAGTACATATTACCATGTTTTTGAGCAGCAATCACAGAAGCTCCCCTAGCTTCATGCCTTGTCTTGAACCCAGAACACTTGTAAGAATACCCACAAATGACACTTACTGGTATTACAATATTGCATTCACTGGAAAATAAAGTATTTTAGTAAGAGGTACAGGAAGAAAGGTCCTGAAGGCCCAAGGGCGTTATGGATCATATACAATGGTGACTGAAGGACTGTATGAGATGGCCATTGCTCTGAAGGGCATGACTAGAGGCTGAGCTGCTAATTCAGCTTGAGGAAAGTAAGGGTTATAACTGGCTGCATCATAAGTGCTACTATCAACATAGATAACATGATCATTGTAATGAACAGAAACATTTAAATAATTATGACCCAGAGGCCTACCAAGGGAGGGTCTGTGGAGCAGTCTGCCATGGTCCAGTCAGTAAGGAGGTGCACTGTCTGTCAGGGTGGCTGCCCCGGACAAAATTTGTTAAGGGAAGTTATTGGCAGATGCTGATGGTGTGATAGTGCAGTATTAGCATTCGGAAAGGAATGCTGATACCGTGTGTGCTGACACGGCTGAAGTACAGCCTGAAGTGATTCATGTCTGTTACTTTAACTGTTGCAAGCGGCTTGTTACATTTATAGCAAGTAGTTTGCTGCAGTTTCAAAGCAGAAGAGCTTTTTTTGGTTCTCATGTTTGGGAAGACTCCTTTTTGGTCCTTAACTGAGAGTTGAAAGGAGCATCAGGTAGAGAAGCTGTACAGGGCACCAGATAAGCTAGCTATGCCACTGTTATGCCCAGCTAAGATAATAATAACAATGCAATAAAACTAAGATAATAATAACAATGCAATAAAACTAAGATAATAATAACAATGCAATAATACTAAGATAATAATAACAATGCAATCAAACTAAGATAATAATAACAATGCAATAATACTAAGATAATAATAACAATGCAATAAAACTAAGATAATAATAACAATGCAATAATACTGATACTCCAGGCCCACATAAGGAATTAAAATAAGACCAAACCAATAAAACAACGATCACCAGTTCAGTGATTGAAAAACACCCACTGAACATTCATCCACACCGAAAAGCAACACACACATTCATACATCTCACAAACACCACACACACACTAACAATCTGAAAAACACAACAATCAGTATTTTTGCAGCAGAGCAAACACACTTGCTCCCTCCACACCTCTGATTATATATACCAGATCCAGGATTGCAGACCACTGGGGAATGGACATATTCTGTATATACCAACTCCAAGATTGTAGACCACTGGGGAACAGACATATTCCGTATGTACCAACTCCAAGATTGTAGACCACTGGGGAAGGAGGGGAAGGAACATATTCCATATGTACCATCTACAGGACTGCAGACCACTGGGGAATGGACATATTCTGTATGTACCAACTCCAAGATTGTAGACCACTGGGGAAGGAGGGGAAGGAACATATTCCATATGTACCATCTACAGGATTGCAGACCACTGGGGAATGGACATATTCTGTATGTACCAACTCCAAGATTGTAGACCACTGGGGAAGGAGGGGAAGGAACATATTCCATATGTACCATCTACAGGATTGCAGACCACTGAGGAATGGACATATTCCATATATACCAACTCCAAGACTGCAGACCACTGGGGAATGGGCATATTCCGAATATACCAACTCCAAGATTGCAGACCACTGGGGAACAGGCATATTCCACATATACCAACTCCACGATTGCAGACCACTGGGGAATGGACATATTCTGTATACGGTCATAGGAGATTACTAGGCTATTGACCTGGAGGTAATTTTAAGCCTAGTTGTTTCAGCCCAATGTAATACCATAGAAATGCTAGTCAAGACCCAAGATTGCATTTAGTGATGACTGCCCATGTCCAGGAGGGCTGTGGGTCCTACCTCCGGTAATAGGTTCATAGGTTGGTACTAGGCTATTGGCCCTAGGACCTATACAGGCCTAGCCATAACAATTCCCTGGCTATTTCTTCCCACAGTATTTACTTCCCTGGACCACTGTCTAGCAGGGTGACTGACGTGATCCCCGGGGTGAATTTATCTCCCATCCAATCATCAAGGCTCCTTTTGGAGACGGCCAAAGAGGCACTCTAATTGACATGTATGGGCAGTCTATTCCAGAGTCTGGGGAGTCTCTGGGTCAGGAACCTATCCCTTCAGCATGCTTTGTTCATTGTAATGACAAGGTTTAGATCCCTGGAGCATGTGGCTCTGAGGGATTGGGATTTCTTTAAGTGTAGCATGTCCAACAGCTCTGAGTTTGACATGGCCTTGTATGTTAAGCAGAGATTGCCTCTGAGTAGACGATATGCGACAGAGTATAGGTGGGGTTTTTTTAGACAGTCAGCATAGGGCATCTGCTTTAGGCCTGTGATTCTTTTAGTGAGGTATTTCTGCAGCCTTTCCAGTTGTTGCAGACGTCTTGAGAGGTACATACCAAATGGGGAGTTGTATTCTGTAATGGGGTCTAATGAGGGATGAGTACAGTGTGACAATGACCTTCTTTTTTCTGGATGAAAAGCCCTTAGTGATGAGGTGTGCCACACAGAAGGATTTCCTGACTGTTGTGGCAATGTGGTTATCGAAGGTGAGACCACTGTCCACCTGTGTCCCTAAGTCTCTTATCACACTCTCGGTGTTTAGTGTACTGCAACCTATGTGGTAATTCATGTGTACATGTTTTTTCCCAAAGGGGATGACTATACATTTCTTGGCATTTATCTTGAGCCTATGGCTCTAGCACCAAGCATCTGTTTCTGTAAGGCCATTTTGTAGAATATCCACATAATTTGGGGATTCAATAATAGCTCCTAGTTTGCAGTCATCTGCGAACTTTGTTAGCCAGAGTCCCTTAGTGTTGGCATGTACTTCAGAGAAGTAGATGCCAAACAAGAGCGGTCCCAGGACTGAACCCTGAAGTACTCCACTTATCACTTGTCTGGAGCTGGATTTGGAGTTGGCTACTTTTACAATGTGGGTTCTGTCAGTAAGCCAGTTGGCAACCCATCGAGTGACGTAGGGATTAATGCCCAGCTTAGTAAGTTTATCTATGATTACAGAGTGGGGGATGGTGTCGAAGGCCTTGGCAAGGTCCAGATAGGCTGTGTGGACCACCTTACCCTTGTCTACGGTTCTGGAGACTGATTTGAAGAAGTCAATCAGGTTCAGGAGACAAGATCAGCCCTTCATGAACCCAAACTGTATGGGGTCCAATGTTTGAAGGTTGCCAATGTCTTTGTTTATAAGTTCCATGATAATACGTTCCATGGCCTTCCAGATCAGGCTTGTCAGACTGATGGGGCAGTAGTTCCTGGGATCCAAGGTGGATCCCCCCTTGTGCAGTGGAATAATTGTAGCTGTGCGCCACTCAGTGGGCACAAAGCCTGAGGTGAGGCTATGATTAAATATGACACTTAGGTGAGGTGCCAGTTCATTTTGTAGTTCATGTAGTACACAGCCTTGGATGTCATCTGGTCTCATGGATGCTGTATTCTTAGCTTTGGAGAGTGCATTTTTTACCTGTGTGGCTGTTTTTACCGGAATTTGGCAATCTTTCAGTATTGAGATGGGTCCTTTAGGGGGTGAGAGGGGGATGAAGTTTGCACTGAATCAATCTGCCGGGATATTGGCAATATCCATGAGATAAGTATATTTATTGCCATTCTGTTGTAGCTCAGAGCAGATCTGAGCATTGTGATTTAGATTCTTGACATAGCTATAGAATGCCTTGTGGTTGTCTTTGGAATCTTTGGCAATTTTATTTTCGTAACTAGCTTTGGAAGATTTTATGAGGGATCTCAGCTTCTTACTGAAGCTGGTAGGGGAGTTTTTTGCATCCTGGGATTTTCCTCTTTTCTGCAACAGTTTCTTCCTTTTGTTGTAAAGTTTGTTTATGGCGAGGGACCACCAGATTCGCTTCATTTTTTTGGAGGAGAGCGTCTTGGTTCTATTGGGGATGCACTATTCATGCACGAGTGTATGTGCTCATACAGTGCCTTAGTGTAGGATTCAGCAGTCAAACTTTCAGTTCCCGTCTGCATGGGTATCATGAAGTGTGTGACTTCTGACTTGAGTAGCATGAAGTTGGCTTTGGAGAAGTTTTTTATGGAGATTTCCTTACTGGGGGGTGGGGGTGGGATGTAAATGTCAAGGGTGATTAGTTTGTAGTCAGACCTGACCAACAAGGGGGTGACCATAGGTGTGGACCATCGATTTCCCATGTTGGTAATGATCAGGTCTAGGATACTGGAGCCCCTGGTGGGACTAAGGATTAGTTGATCCAGGGCATTGGAATTTATGAATTCCAAGAACCGTTGGGGAAAGGTGTTGGTACACGAGTCGTTTTCCCAGTTAATGGCAGGGTAGTTGAAATCGCCCAGTATTAGGGTGTTTGGTTGTTTCTTAATATTTTCCACTATGTTTAGAAAGGTGTAGTGAGAAGCTTGAGGCATGGTGGGAGATCTATAGCAAGCTACAATTTGGATTGCAGTCTTACCTAGTGTTAGTTGCACCTGGAGAATTTCAGATGCATTGTGTTGGGCAACTAGCCTGGTGTTGTGAATATCCTTGGTGAATATGGACACTCCTCCACCTTTAGTGTTTCGGTCCTGGTTTGGTGGCTGAAAAGTGTGGTAAGAGTTGTAGCCTGCTATTCCAGGGGTGCTCTCTGGAGCCTTGAACCAGGTCTCAGTTACTGCACAGATATCGATGTTCTCCATTTTTAGGAGTGCCTCGAGAGAGAGTGCATTTTGAGGTTTAGACTTCTAGCATTGAATAGCATTACCTTCAGATTTTGCATGCTTGTACTGTTACGGTGGTGGTTTTGTCATTTGAACTTTGCCAAAAAAAGGCACTATAGGGGTGGCAAGAGCCTTAGCCAGTAACCTGAATCCCAGGGGTGACAGGTGCAGACCATCTCTGGCAAAGCATCGTGGTCTGTCGATCATGTCGTCCCAGGCAGACAAATACTGGATCCCCTTTGAATGACATCAGAAGCTTAGCCAATTGTTGAAGTCAATCATTTTGTCCTTATACTGTGGTATCATTCTGGGTGAAGGCAGGACGCTACTCAGGGCTAGGGTCTCACCTGCCTGGGCCACATGATCCGAGAGCTCTTCCATGTCTCTTTTCATGTTGTCCAGGGAGGTATGTCTCAAGTCATTCACTCCAACATGGACAATGACAAAGTCATATTTGTACTTGTTGTGGAGTGACTTGAGTGCATGCGTTATGTGGTGGATCCTGGCACCTGACAGGCAGCTGAACGTAATTTTCTCCTTGTTCAGCCTGGTGAGTGGGACATCAGTGTGCCTGACTATAGAGTCACCTATGACTAACGTGTTGGGCACATTGTCTTGCCTTAGGGGCTGTTGTTGGGTGGCACACTGGTGTTGTGAGCTATGTGACACTTTGGTTGTGATTGGTGTTTGTTTGCGTTTCAGCTTCGGAGGTCCTTGTTGCTTGGGCAGGTTACTGTTAAGGGCCCCCACATATGTGGGTTTAGTGTTGCTATGTGTGGGTGTTGGTGGTGTAGGTTTAGAAGGGCTATGTGTTGCTTGAGGTGTAGTGTGGCTGTTAACCTTCTCCTATCTAAGACTTTATGATGCCCCATCCACTCGTCCAGGTTCCTCTTGAACAGTGTCATAGAGGTGCTCTGTCTGACATGAATCGGTAGCCTGTTCCAAAGACGCAGCAGTCACTGTGAGATAGATCTATCCCTCCAGCATGTCCTATTTAAGTCACAGGCCATATTTAGGTCCTTGGAACAGGTAAGCTGAGTCCCATTTGATTTATGAATACGCAACAAGTTCATTAGGTTTGGGTCTTGGATTGCTTTGTAGGCCAGGCATAAGTCTCCCCTAAGAAGCCTATATGATATGGAGTATAGTGACAGAGACTTTAGTCAGTCTGTGTAAGGCACATTCTGGAGCCCCATGATCTTCTTTGTTAGAAACCGCTGAGGTCTCTCCAATTGCTGCAGGTGTTTTTTATGATACATGCCGAACAGGGCATTTTGCTCAATTATATGCCGGATAAATGCCAAGTATAGAGGGTGTATAACCTCTTTTGCTCTTGAGGCAATGTCTTTACTAATCAAGTGTGCTATGTAGAAAGCCTTCCTTACTACAGTAGACACATAGTGGTCAAAGTTAATGTTGTAGCCAACTTGGGATCCCAGGTCCCTTACCACTTTGTGTGTATTTAGGGTATTATTATTGATTTGATAGTGTAAGGGGACGTTGTTTGTGCCGAAGGAAATAATGATGCATTTCTTTGCACTTAGTTTGAGACCATGACTAATACACCAGTCATTTGTCTGTGTGAGACCCTCCTGGAGTACACTGACATCATTAGGGGATTTAATGATTGCACCTGGTTTGCAGTCATTTGCAAACTTGGTCAGCCACAACCCCTTAGTTTTGACCTGAACTTCTGAGAAGTATATACCAAACAGTAGGGGGCCCAGCACTGAACTCTGTGGTGCCTCGCTGGTAGCATGTCTGCTGGTTGATGTGGTGTCACCCACTTTGATAGTGTTTGTCCAGTTTGTGAGCCAGTTGGCAACTCATCTTACAATGAAGGAGTTTACATTCAGTTTGCTAAGTTTATCGGTAATGCCTGAATGTGAGATTGTGTCAAAAGCCTTTGCCAAGTCGAGGTATGCTGTGTGCACAGACTTGCCTTCATCAATGGCCCTGGTCACATTTTCAAAGAAATCCACCAGATTTAACAGGCAGGATCTGCCCTTGTTGAAGCCAAATTGGGTATGATCCAGGGTTTGGAGGCCACCTATGTCTTTATTTATGAGGTCCATAATGATACGCTCCATGACCTTACAGATGAGGCTGGTCAGGCTTATGGGTCTATAATTCCCTGGGTCTGTTGCTAGGCCACCTTTGTGGAGGGGAACAACTGTTGCTGACCCAGAGACTCCCCAGACTGTGTAAAAGACTGCCCATACATGTCAAGCAGGGCGCTTCTTTGGCCCTCTTCAAAAGGAACCTTGATGATTGGATGGGAGATAGGAAATTCACCCCGGGGATCACATCAGTTGCCCTTCTAGACAGGGGTCCAGGGAAGTAAATACTGTGGGAAGAAATAGCCAGGGAATTGTTATGGCTAGGCTTGTATAGGCCCTAAGGCCTATAGCCTAGTACCAACCTATGAACCTATGATGGTAGTTTATGTCTTAGCCTGTTTAGAAGACAGCCTGGGATGTTGTCTGGTCACATATAGCTGTGTTTTTTTGCCTTGGACAAGGCTTTGAGGACCTGCTCTTCAGATATGTTTGAGGGAAGGTTTGTGATAAGTTAGGAGGGGATAAGGGACTGAAATTTTTGCCAAACCTATCCGCTAGCAGGTTTGCTATCTCTGTGTATGTACCAACTCCAGGACTGCAGACCACTGGGGAACAGACATATTCCGTAAACATGTTGTAAAGTGATCACACACAGAAGATGGCACATATAGATTGCCAGCCAGCACTGCTCCTCTAAAACCCTGAGCTCCATAGATAAATCTACAACATAAAAATATACCATGTCCAAAACTACTCACATGATTTGCTAACACTTTACAGCAAGAAAACAAGGATTGCTGGCACTCTTTGATGAACTGCATTCAATAGATTGGGATACATCTGATTTGATCATCTCTGTGCTCAATTATGTACCTGGAACAAATGAAACCCACATATACATTATATGTAGGTGTGTGAATATGTACATGTGTGTGGGTGTGTGTGTGTGTGTGTGTGTGTGTGTGTGTGTGTGTGTGGGGGGGGGTTACTATGGTCTAACAACAGTGATGTAATAACACTTTATCTTATGGAGCCTGCACTATATACTACCACCACCATCTCTGACAATAACAACACTATATCATTGTGTGATTTTTGGTGTCAATTTTCTTACAGATTTGTAAGTAATATGGCAATTTGCTTTACTATAGTGCACGGGATAGTGCAAGGTGGTGATGCACTTTCAGGGTGTTTTCTCTTTTTCTCCACTACAGTGCAGCTGTGGGGTTGGTATATAAAAGTTGCTCGCCTGACTGCAAACCACACATTTTCTTTTCTTTTATGATTATTGATTATGCTAGGTTTTGATGAGGTGTAAGTTATATCAATTTTGTTTCAATCACTTGAGTTTAGATACTGTGCATTTAGATCAAATGACACAGGCTTATATACACACATATAATATACATATATTATATGCAGTTATACATACATACATTTTATATAGATTTTATATATATATATATATATATATATATATATATATATATATATGTATGCATATATATATATATATATATATATATATATATATATATATATATATATATATATATATATATATATATATACACACACACACACACACACACACACATTTTATATATATATATATATATATATATATATATATATATATATATATATATATATATATATATAAAGAGTACAGGCAGCAAACACAGCAGTCTTCTGATAAAATAAACATTTTAAAGACAGCCATCTCTATGCCAGCTATAAGTGAAAATACAGTGACAGGAAGAAAATTAAAGCATTTGGTGGTTTTGGACAACTTTGTTACACTGTAATATATTCAGAGCAAACAGCCACACTCGCAATACTTAGGCTAACTGGAATAGTGCTTCAAAATTTGTAAGCACTTTGCATATGTTTTAAGTAACTACCAGAAAGTACAGTTGTGTATACTTACCATAAATGTAGATGTTCGAGTGTATTTGCTGTTGCAGTCATCACTTGTGGGTCATCCCTGCTGGGTAACCCTCGGTCGGCTCGAATACTAGAGTCAAGCTTTTCCCCTGCGCCGGCTGCTGTCACCTGTGGACTGACGTTAGGTCATCAGTGGTATAAAATAGAGCGGTCAGTGCCATTACATCAGTGTTTCTTGCCCTACCTGTCAGAGCCCCTTGAAGGAAATGTTTTAAAATACCTCTGGTGGCCCAAGGCCACAAGAAAGACAGTTAATCTCCAAAAAAGATAAGATTATGGGGGAAGGTGGGAGGGAAAATAGGGCTGCAATAGTGAATACACTCGAACAGCTACATTTATGGTAAGTGTACACAGCTGTACTATGCTCTTTGTGTTTGACTGCTGCAGTCATCACTTGTGCGAGGATTCCCAAAGTTGAGGAAGGGGAGGATGGAAGTATGAAATTCCTAGGATTGAGCTAGCATGCCTTGCAGGACTGCAGAGGCAAAGCCTGTCTGAGCCCTGGAGAACAGAGGCAGGTGGTAGTATTTGGTGACGGTGTGGACTGAGGTCCAAGTAGCAGCTTCCAGGATGTCCCTGGTGGGTACTCCTCTAAGGAAGGCAGTGGAACTAATGGCTGCCCTAGTGGAATGTGATCTGATAGATTTACGAGAAAATTTTCTATGAAAAGTGTAGCAGAATTGTATGCAGTGAGATATGCATTTTGAAATGATCCGTTTGGAGATAGGCTTCCCCTCTTTCCTGGGGGCAAAGCCAACCAACAGTTGATCTGTCTTCCTAATGGACTTTGTTCTGTCCAGGTAGTATCTTAACTGTCTGTGCACATCCAGTGTGTGTGCAGAATTCTCTCCCCTTTATTCTGAGGGTTTGGAAAAAAGGTGGGGAGATGTATAGCCTGGTTTAGGGTCACATCTGATACTCCCTTTGGCATGAATGAGGGATTAGTCCTGAAAGACACCCTGTCTGCATGGAAGATAATGAAGGGTTCAGTGGCCATGAGTGCTTGAAGTTCTGACACCGTCCTAGCTGAAGTAATAGCCAAGAGGAAGGCAGTCTTCCAGGAAAGGTGTTTTAGGTCTGCTGATGCAGCTGGTTTGAAGGGAGGCAATGCCAGTTTTTCTAAGACATAGTTCAGGTCCCAGGCTGGCATGGGTGCTCTTCTAGGGGGCCTAACGTTAGATATACCTCTGCAGAATTGCTTAATTAAAGGGTGAGAGAAGACAGGCTGTTTAGCATGAAAGTGTGCTGAAATGGCTGAGGTGTGGATTTTAATGGAGGAAAAGGACAGGCCCTTGTTAAGTAGCTCTGCCAGGTAGTCCAGAATAAGTGGGAGGGACAGTTGGGAGCTGCTGTGACCTTTTGATAGGCATCAGGAGTTGAATCCTTTCCATTTCGCTGAGTACGATTTCCTGGTGCTGGGTCTTCTGGCTTCCTTAATAATGTCTAGGACCTGCTTGCTTAACTGTGGGTTATCCTCTGTCCCTGGGAGATAAGCAATGCAGAAAGTTTGAGAGTGTGCAGGTTTGGATGCATAATCTCTGCTCTGGCTTGTGTCAGGAGGTCTACAGTTAATGGCAGGGAGCTGTAAGGCTCCTTGGTCAGGCTGAGCAGCAAGGGGTACCAATGTTGCCTGGGCCAATCTAGTGCTATAGGAATGGCTTTTGGTCCTTCCTGCCTTATTTTGAGCAGTTCTCTTGGGTGAAAGGGTGGGGGGGGGCACATAAATGAAGAATTTGGTCCATTGGAATGAGAGTGCATCCACTTTCCCAGCTAGGAGGTGGAACTCCCTGGTGCAGAATTTGTGCAGCTGATTGTTGTGTTGTGAGGCGAAGAGGTCCACCTCTGGTGTCTCCCAGGCATGGGTGATTTAGAGGAATGTGTCTTTCTGGAGTTTCCACTCATGGGGGGGTCTAAGTAGTTTCTGCTTAGATGGTCTGCCAGGGTGTTGTTTACTCCTGGGATGTACTGGGCTGTCAGGTGTAGACTCATGGAGGAGGCTGTCTGCCAGAGGCTCATGGCTAGTCGGTAGAGAGGGTAGGAGTATCCCCCCCACTTGTTGATGTACCACATGACTGTGGTAGTGTCTGTTTTAATGAGGAGGACACCTGGTTTTAGGTGGTCCTGGAAGGATGTGGTAGCCTTGTTAACTGCCATCATTTCCTTTAGGTTGATGTGCCAATGAAGGTACCTGAGGTCCCAAGAGCCTTGGGTGCACCGAATATCTAAATGAGCACTTAAGCTAGGTCTGAGGCGTCTGTGGTGACAGTCTGGCCTTGTGGCAGGTAGGTGAAGGGAAGGCCCTTGTTCTGATTTCAGGCCTCTGCCCACCAAAGAAACTCGTTCCTTATGCATGGAATGAGGGGGAGAATGGTCTCCATAGATTGACAGTGTTGGCACCAAAGTTCTTTAGGTACCACTGGAGTTTTCTCATGTGCAGCCTGGCCAGGGGAATAATCAGAATGCAGGATGACATGTATCCCAATGCTTGCAGAATTTTTCTTGCTGTGAGTTTTTTTCTGAGAGCTAACTGGGAGAAGTAATTTGGCAGAAAGCATTGTTTTTCTGGTGAGAAGAAGGCTGTTTGGGAGGCTGTGTCCAGGAGTGAGCCCAAGAAGGTGATCTGCCTGGAGGGGTTTAGGTTTGACTTTTTCCTGTTGAGTGAACCCTAGGGAGAATAGGGTTGTTTGTAGAAAAAGCAGGTCCTGTAGTAACTTCTCTTTGTTGTCTGCTTGGATTAGGCAGTCAGCCAGATAAGGGTAAATCTGGATGTTTGGTTGTCTGCAGAAGGCAACCACTGGGGCCAGGCATTTTGTGAAGACCCTGGAAGCTGTATATATGCCAAAGGGTAGCACAGAGAACTGAAAGTGTTGTGAACCTGCTCGGAAGTGTAGGCATTTTCTGCAAGACTCCCTTATGGGTATATGAAGGTAGGCATCCTTTAGGTCTAGAGTGGCTAGGCATGCATTTTTGCCCAGCATTGGTAAAAGTTTTTGAAGAGTTAGCATTTTGAATTTTGGGACCTCTAGGAAGGTGTTTAGAGTGGACAGGTCGAGGAGGCGTCTCCAAGTGCCTTCTTTTCTTGGCACTAGGAACAGTCTGGAGTAAAAACATTTTCCTGCTTGCTCCTTGGCACAGGCTCCACTGCCCCTTGAGCATGGAGCATGTGCACTTGTTTTAATGCTTCTGCCCACTGATTTGGAGGTAGATTTGGGTAAGCTGTTAAGGCTGGGACTTTCTGGAAGGTAAATCTGTAGCCCAGAAAAATGATTTTTAATACCCATTGGTCCTATGTTACAGACAGCCAATTCTGTTTGTAAAGGGATAGCCTTCCTCCTAACCTCTGAGGGGAGGGGGAGTCAGAGTCATTGCACATTGTTAGAGTAGTGAGTGGACTTAGAACTCCCTGCTGTGGGAGTGGTGGTGGGCCACTGCTTGGTTCTTTGCTGGCCTTGGTTTTGTGGTCTAACTGGTCTGTCCCTGCGAGGTCTCCCTTGAACCTGTCTATTGGGGGCTGGAAAAGACCAGTACTTAGAGTTTCTGCTGAATCTGGGAGGTTGAACTTGGAGGAAGTCTTTTACTGTTTTCATAGATTTAGCTTTATCGTCCATCTTTTTGATGACCTCCTCTGCTTTTGATCCAAACAAGCGGTCTTTATCCAGGGGGTCATCAAGTAGTTTTGATTTTACATGATCAGGCAGTGGCTGTTCCTTTAGCCATGCATGCCTCCTAATGACTGAACCTGCCACAGCGGCTCTACTTGAGGCTTCTAGGGCATCAAATCCGCAGTGCAGAGAGTGTTTAGCTACTTGAGAAGTACAGTGCAGAAGATCTGTTAACTCTTTGGAAGTATTAGTGTCAGGTAAAGATGAATTTTTTTGTTTCATAAGTTCCAATGTGTGCTGTTGATATTTTAGTATATGGAACTGGCAGTTAAGAGCACTAATAGCTAAGGTTGTGAAGGTGTACACTTTCTTAACCCATCTGTCCAGAGTGCATGAGTCCTTGTCAGAGGGAATTGTTTTTTTCGATGAACTAGCCTTGGCCTTTTTGGGCCCCTGTGTGATGACCTCTGGGTCTGCTGCAGGGTTTTTAAACAAGTACTTATGTGAATCGAGCACCCTGTAGTACCTGTCAGATTTTCTAAAAGCAGGGAGTAGGGTGCCAGGGGTGAGGCTAGATTAAATGAAAACATCATCCACCATGTCCAGAATAGGAGGGATGGGCATGGGTCTGTGCTGAGGAAGATCTAGAAACTCTCTTAGTCTTTTCTTAGACTGAGGATAATTGTGCGCTTCCCAGTGGAAATGCTCTCTGAGAGTGTGCAGGGTTTCCCCAAATGAAAGATCCTCTGGGGGAGGCAGAAAGAATGTATTCCTCTGCATTGGAATCCTCAAAGGAGGTGAGAGGTTGTTGTTCCTCATCTGAATCAAGGTAGTCTGAAATTGCAGAAGCCGATTATGTGTGAACTTCAGGGGAAGTATCCCTTTTTTTTTTTAAAGGAGTGGTATGGCTACCCCTAATGAAAATGATGAGGTCCTCCACCATTTTCAGTTACTGTTTCTGAGGCAGTGGAGGAGGAGTAAAATGGTGACTAGAGACTGTTTTCTTTGGTGTGGTCTTGGTTTTAGACCTTAGTAAATCCATTTGTCATTGGGATGCGGTAGTCGGAGGCGAAGACGTAATTTTTTACCTTGAATTGGTTGTGCAAAAAACCTCCTCAGAAGCCAGTGCCTGCATAGCGGCTCTGGACCCAACCGAAGTGGAGACAACTGAGGGATTGGATGATGAAGCATTCCCCGGTGGCATACTGGACTCCGAAAGGATCTCGGTAGAGGCCTGCGAAGGAAACGAGGCAGGCATCAGGGGCTGTGAATGCGCCTCACTAAATACCTGAGAACTGATGACTAGCTTCTGGAATGGGTCATCTGAAGGCTTTGTGTGGTCTGTCCCTTTCTTTACCTTTTCATTTCTTGTAAATATCCACAGACTGCTGACCAACGGATGCCATTTTGTAATGTGAGGAACTACTTCGGAAATGCCTGGCTACAAGTTCATCTCTACGGCGAATAGTCCTTGAATTGAAAAGTGCACAGAACTGACAACGGGGGACGTTGTGATCTGGGCCTAGACAAGTAATGCACAAGGTATGGAAGTCTCGGTGTGGTATTTGTTTTCCATAGCGGAGACAATTATTGACTTTTACGGACATCGGTTAGTGCAAGAAAAAAGTCCACAACGGGGTACTTAGCTTTAGTCATTTTCAGATTCAACTTCCACTCTGGCAATGAGCGACCGGCACACACGCAAACTGCTTTTGCTTCGGGCTTCACGGCAAGAAAGACTGATGTAATAGCTTGACTCTGTTATTTGTGTTGACCAAGGGCTACTCAGCAGGTATAACCCACAAGTGATGACTGCAACAGTGAAACACGAAGAACATCAACAGTTTAACACAAAGGGTCAGATTCCAAAAGATTTGAACTTAGTGTTAAGTCTGCTCTGATTGCAAACAACTTGCTCTAAGTGTAAATTACTTACTTCGATGTATGTTCTATCTACAATAAAAAACACTGGGAGCTGGATTCCAAAAGACCTGCTCTCAGCCTGCTCACAATAGTTGAATGTGCTTTAGCAAAGTATTAGTTTAAGGGTGTGCACACTTATACAACCAGCTTATTGTACGTTTTTTTTATTTTTTTATATTTTTTCCCCTAAGAGATTTGTTTGTTTTTCAATTGAATTGTACAGGTTATAGGTCACATTAAAGGAAGGAAAATTTTGAAATGATTTATTGTGGTCTCATTTTTTTACATCACAAAAAACTGGCATTTTAACAGGGCTGTGCACACTTTTTATATCCACTGTGTGTGTGTGTGTGTGTGTGTGTGTGTGTGTCTGTGTGTGTGCGTGTCTATATATATATATATATATATATATATATATATATATATATATATATGTATATATGGTTCCACTTGAAACCATCGAAATATCCGAACATCGAAGTTCTGATTATCGAGACCAGAACATCGATGTTCAGAACATCGAAGGTTCAAAGTGGAAGTGCCAGGTAAGTAAAAATGTAAACTTTTGGGTGTGTATGCAGGGCAGCAAGGTGCCCTGCATGTTGTGTGTGTATGTGTGCCATCTGAGTGTTGGCATTGCAGGTAGGGTACGGGAAATCTTCCGTTTAGCGCTACCGCATATATCGGTAAACGGAAGATTTCCCTTACCCCACTGTAGTGTGATCTCGGAGTTGGAATATTAAAGTAGGGTGGGTGTGAGGGGTGCAGGGGGGCGAAGCCCTCCTGCATAAAATAGTTTTTGTAAGTTTATTTCTTTTTGTGTGGATCATTTTGAACCTTCGATGATCAGAACTTTGATGTTCTGAACATTCGACGGTTTCAAGTGGAACTATACATATATATATATATATATATATATATATATATACACACACACACACACACACACACACACACACACACACACACACACACACACACACACACACACACACACACACACACATATACTTCTTGTTTCCTTCCTCACTGTTACTTCCCCACTATCGGACATCTACAAAATACAGATTCCTGTAATTATGCTACTCTTCAGCTTATTCTCTATTCTTCTCCTCATACTGTGCCATCATTCATCCTATCATGACTCAATAATATATTGCAACATCTCTCCATCTCTGTCCCAACCACCTATCCATACTTCATCTTTACACGTTCCGCACACTGCACCGAACCTATTTAATATCTCCTCTCACCTTTATTTCAAATATAGGCTGATTAACTGCACTTCAACTCAAACCAAAACAAAATTAAGTGCAAGAATCTTCTCCAAAAAAACAGTTATACATAATTCCCCAATATACTAAAATCCTTCTAGGAGGTGATATACATCCTAATCCTGGCCCCACCTATTACAATGAACACAAAGATAATTCTGTCCCACACACTTTTCTAACCTAACAACAGCCAATCCCTAACTCTTGTAATCTAATTTTTGCTGCAGTAAATGTTAGATGCATAAGAAATAAAACTGCTGAACTACATGCCTGAATTACCCAACATAAGCCTGTTGTTCTCGCTGTAACTGAAACTTGGCTTAAACCCAGCATAAACAACTCTGAAGTTATACCTTCTCACTATAATATCATCTATAATGACAGTACAAAGAGGAAAAGTGGTGGTATTGTTGTAATACTTCCAAACACCTACCACATTTCCCCTTACAGCAAACCCATACCAAAATTCATTTCAGCAGAGCTTCTTATTAATTTTCTCAAAATAAAAAATTATAAACAGATATGTATTACTGTCCTTTACATGCCTCCAGCAGACAATATAGCTGTACTGGAAGATATCATGCATCGGACATCCATAACATTTCAACAAGAAATATACTACTAGGTTATGTGAATGCCAATTAGTTGGATATAAACTCTAACTCCCCTAGATCTAGCAAGAATTTATATGGTTTCACACAACTAATTAATAGCCCTACAAATTACAGCAAGACCAACTTCCTTATTAGACTGAATCCTAGTATCAGATCCTAGCAAATACTCCATCACAGGTATAATGTCAGACTCTCTCAGTGATCACCTCGCAATCTATATGACCAGACATGTCACACATCCAATTAAACAGCATATTTATAAAATAACATGCAACCTTTCCAAGTTTAACCCAGAAGTGTTCATTACTACACGACCAGCTATTAACTGGAACTTCCTAAAAATCCTCCCCTCAGACAATGCTGTAAATTAATTCAATACAACTTTTCTAAATATCCTAAATAGCTTTGCACCTCCTAGGAGGAAGAGACTAAAAACAAATAATGCAATTTGGGTAACAAAAAAAGAGTAGAATGCTACTGCAGGAATGAGGAAAAAGCATGGAAATAATAATAAAAATATAAAACACCACAATAGCTTGAAAACTTCAGAATGTTCAGCAATCATATTAAAAAGCAAATTAATGAAGACAAAAACTATACTATAATAACTTACAGAATAATACTAAACACAACCCTAAGAATTTTGGATATCTTACATCCCAGCCAAAAATTTAAACCAAACCCCTCTCCCGATAACTCACCACTCAAACCTGCAATACACTTCAACTCTTAGGTTCATAGGTTCATAGGTTGGTACTACGCTATCGACCCTAGGGCCTGTACAAGCCTAGCCATAACAATTCCCTGGCTATTTCTTCCCACAATATGTACTTATTTTATAGCTAGTATAACACCTCTGAGCAAGGATTCCTCAACATCTAATCCCAAACTTGTTGGGCAGCCACATAGCAACACATCCTCTTTCATCTTGAAACCTGTGCCCACATCCTATGTAAAACTACTCTTGGTACTTTATTTCAACCAGATTTCCAACCTGCGATAATTCCTTATATTTTGCCGAAAATATTTCTGTTAGTAATTTCTCCTCCAAACTTCTAATGAAAAAGGACGTTCCCCGTTAACAAATTGGAAATAACCCCATTTTCAGCATATTACACACCTAAGTCAGACCAACCTAACAGCGAACTGTCAAACTTTATCCAAAGAAATAAATTGGCCCGGAGAGACGGAGGGATAGTACATCTAGAAGTAACTGTTTTGTTAATTTACCCTTATCAGCTCTCTACTCTCATACATCTCTACTCCCCTACATCTAGAAATAACTATTTTGTTAATTTACCCTTATCAGCTCTCTATTCCCCTACTTCATAGTCCCTGACAGCCTAGATACCTTACTTAGAACTCACCTCCCTACCTCTCTGATTGTTTTTCCTTTGCATTTGTCTTCTTGGCTCTATCCCGCTCCGTTCGCCCTGTGGGCTCACTCGGCTCCCCTACCCTACCCCAAATTCCCACAAACTCCCAGTGGTCATAAACCTATACTTCCTTACCCACCCCCCCTGCTACTCTACCCCATCCCATGCCTCAACCAATCAATACAATTTAACCACCTCTCTCCTCAACCAACTGTCTCTAGTACCTCCACCTTCAGGATTATTCCCTATTTACTTCCTCTATAATTCTTCCTTCTAACACTCTATCATACCTTCATTCCTTCTAGTCCCTCATCCCTGTCCAACCTCTTTTGTAGTTGTACAGGGAACCGAGCCATAGTTGTTCAAATAATCGTAGCAATATACCCACAACAACTAAAGTTCTCCTAAATAAGTTAATACTCATAGCCATACTTATACCTGTCCTCACTTCTGCGTATCTCCTTACCTCCTTTGAAAAAGTGAATTACTACCACTTCAACTACTCTCCAAAACAAACAGATTTTCAAAACAATACCCTTACCCATATTCATATAAATATCACATCCACTCCATGTTACCTACTAGCCAAATACCATTGACTCACACACATTAAATTCCATAACCCCACTGTAAGGAAGCTAAAATATCTAACTAACTATATTTACAACCCAGTTTCTAGGCTAAAAGCTACAACCTTAAAAGATGGTGATATCCACCCCAACCCAAGACCAACCAATGTGTCTACTGTAAAAACTCACAGCATCACTCCCTCTACCCAACCTGCCTTGACCAGTTTCTCCAACCCCTTACAAATAGGACATCTTAATATCCACAGTATCAACAACAAAGTTGCCCATCTCCATGCCCTTCTTGATATTCATTCCTTTGATATCTTCTGTCTCACAGTAACTTGGTTAAAACCTGGAACTAAGGACAATGAGATCATTCTCCCAGGTAATAATGTATTGAGACTAGACCGTACTAAATGTAAGGGTGGAGGAGTAGCTCTTCTCTTTAAAACTGGACTACAGATCTCCTCTATTCCCTATATCCCACCCCAAGATAGTAAGGCTGAAGTCCTTATCTCCAGATTGCAACTCAATACTAGCAAATCCCTTAACATCATCTGTATCTACCTACCTCCTGGAAATAATATCACTACAATAGAGGATATTCTAAGCTGGGTATCTACTACCTATCCACAAGAAACAATTATACTAGGTGATTTTGATACCGACTGGAAGTGTGTCAATACAGACTTCTCTTCTTCACATATTAATCTTCATGGATTTAGTCAAACAATCACCACCACTACTAGAATAAACAAACCAAACAAAAAAAAGAGTATCTTAGATTGGAGTCTTATTAATAAACAACAAACTTACAAAGTAGTAACTTTGCCTGATGATGTAAGTGATCATACCTTAACTTACATTATAAGACATAAAAATTACATTCCTAACACCCCCACGTATAGGACCTCATGGTCCAATAAACACTTTAACCCTGTTTTTTTCCAAAATGAGCTTGATGCCTGTGACTGGAACTCTCTAAAGACTCTTCCACTTGAAGAGGCTGTTAAATATTTTAACTCTAAATTCTTAACAATCCTAGATGAGCATGCACCTAAACGGTCTATTAGAATGAAGTCCAAACCTGCCCCCTGGCTGTCAAAAGACACAAGACAAAATATATTGCTAAAGAGCAAATCTTGGGCCAGGTGGAGAGCTACCAGAACTATCTCTGAGCAACAAACCTTTAGACAGTTTTGAAATATTACAAAAAAAGCTATACTCACCAACAAAAAGAAATACTATTGTAAACTACAGGAAACCCACCACAATAATCCACAAAAGTTCTGGTCAAGCATAAATAGACTCCAACAGCCTGGGCATTCTAGTACACCATCCCCACTAGGAGCTGATAATAATACCTCCCAACAAACTGCAAACGCCTTCAATACCCTCTTCACAGACACCATATAATCCCTAGCTCGTCAGCTATCCACAGACAATGCTAGTCTCCCTATCTCTATACATGATACTCTACCAACATTCCAACTTCTACCCATCTCTACAACTTCCATCCAAAAAAATCATACAAAAACATAAGCCTTGTACCCCTTCTGCTGACCAGTTACCATCTCAATACTTGCAAATAGCAGCTAAATCGGTAGCCTATCCTATATGCATCCTTATAAATAGAACCATAAAAGAGGGCATAATCCCAGACATCTGGAAAATCTCCCACATAATTCCTTTACATAAAGGTGGTAACTCTAATGATTATTCCAACTACAGGCCTATAGCCCTCTTATCACTCTTAGCAAAAGTAATGAAAAAATGCATTCACCGTCAGCTAATAGACCCCTTAACATAACACAACATACTAGCTAATTGCCAACATGGCTTTAGGCCATTTCATAATACCACCACTGATCTCCTATCTTTCACCGACTCCATCAACAGAAACCGTAATAACAACATCCTCTCATCAGCACTCTTTATTGATCTGTCAAAAGCTTTTGACATGGTAAATCACCCCCTACTCATAAAGATCCTTAAATCCCTTTCTCTAGACCCCAAAGCTATTCTCTGGTTCAAGTCCTACCTTAACAATAGACAAAAAGCAGTTCTCTGGGATAATAAGCTATCTTCCCACCTGCCAGTCTCCCTTGGAGTCCCTCAGGGTTCCATTCTAGGACCTCTTCTTTTCTCTTTATTCATCAATGACCTCTATGTAGCAATCTCTCAGGCCACCTGTATACAATATGCAGATGATTCTACACTCATATGTTCTGCCAACTCTACAACTAAACTACATTCTCTAACCCAGAAAGTATTCAGCATAGTTGAGGCTTGGTTCTTAAAATGTTGCCTCCTTTTGAGCACCAAAAAGGCCAAGCTCTTACTCTTTACACCTAACAGTAAGTTCCCCCCTATAGATTTCTCAATCAAATCCAATAATGGCACCCTTATATCCCCACACTCTACCACCAAACTGCTAGGAATCACAATTGACAATAACCTTACTTTTGATAACCATATTAATAACACCATTAAAACAGTTAATAGAAAATTGGGCTCCTTATATAGAATAAACCCTTCTTAACTCCAACAGCCAGAACCACAATTGTCCACTCCCATTTAATCTCAACTCTTCTTTATGCTTCACCCATATATACTAACCTAAAAAAGAATAATCTTGCCAAACTAGCTAACTCCTTTAATAATATAGCCAGATTTGCCACTGGGAACCCATTTAGAATTCACCACTGTCAGAACCTAAAGCAACTAGACTGGCTAGAACTAAAGCATATTTTGATACTATCCCAACTTACCATTGTTCACAGGATATTTTACCAACCAAACAACACCCCTACACTTTCTAACCTTATTACCCCTATAGAAATCTCAACTCCTTACGCTCTTCTAGCAAACTCCTGGCTACCATAAGCAAGTCTAATAACTTGGCTGGTGACTCCTTGTTCTTCAACACTGCTTGAAAAAACTGGAACCTTCTGCCAACTGCGCTACCTTTACTACCCTCTCTTCCACTCTTTAAACAAAGGCATAAGATACATCTTAAAACACGCTGGCTATGCCCCTCTTGCAACCCTGACTAATCTTCTGCTTTCACTATTGCTACCTCTTCACTGCCTCCTTTCACCAATCAAAACTCCTTACCCCCCTGAAGTAGTTATTATCACTAGTAAATTAAATGTACCTATGAATTTAATCTTGAATGTACTGTATATTACCTCAGATGACATACTGTATAGTGACTTATCCTATCTTGTACATTTATTAGAATTAAGTGCAATTTTTCTTCTCATTAATAGTTATTGTTTAATATTTTAACTTCCTTTCTTTGTATAATTATGCGTGAGATATATTTGTGTGTTACTATTGGAGATTTTCTCCCCGGGCCTCTACTGAAAATGGAAATATATCCAGTTGGACTAGCCCGGTAAACAAATGTAAAATAAAAATAATTAAATAATTTACATTGTTAATGAATTCATGGCTTTTTAGTCCACTTTGGTGCTTATTATGACATATAACAGTGGCTAGAGTCGTGCTTGGAAACGGGTTCGTGTCACCAAGTCATTTTTTTTTTAATTAACAACTGAATGTACAAACCATTACTCCTCTTCCTGCCTCATGCACAATGTGACAGAGTAATAATTGGTAGTTCAGACACCCCTTTTAAGGCTAACAGAAATATTTTTGGCAAAACATGAGGAATTATCGCAGCTTGGAAATCTGGTTGTGATAATACATAGGTATCCTACTCTTAAACAAACTTAAACTGTGCTCTTCTTCAAGTGATGACCTTCCAAGTGTGCACCTAAAAAACAGCAGTCAATAGCATTGCCTATCTCAATCCTCATAAAAAGGTCAGTCAAGAAATCCCACAGTCCCTCTGTCTGGAAAAACTCACACATTATCCCTCTGTACAAAGGAGGAAATTTAACAGGCATTAATAACTTTAGACCTATAGCAATCTTATCTCCCCACACCAAAATACTTCAAAATGTATTAAAAAACAATTGCTAGACTATCTCCTGCAGAAAGAACTCCTATCCCCTACACAACATGGCTTCCATCCTTCCCTTCTAACCTATATAGATACTGTCAGTAAAGCTAGAAATAATGGCTAACTAGCCTCATCCTTATTTCTAGACTTGTCTAAAGTCTTCGACACAGTTTGTCACAGCAAACCTCTATTTCAAATGTCCTCACTAGGTCTCTCTTAGCCCACCCTTCTGTGCTTCAAAAGCTACCTGTCCAGTCCAGTAGGTATTCTTCAGTAAAATGGTACTCCACGCTGTCTCCTTTCCTCCCAGTTATCACCTCTGTACCACAAGGCTCTATCCTTATCTCCTTCTTTAACATTTTCCCCAACACCCTCTACACATCCACATAACAGGCCACCCTAATACAATATGCAGATGATTCCATTCTCATTTGCACAGATCTGACATCATGACACACCTCCAAAAAGTTACTCAGGAAGCTTTAACAGCCAACAAAACATGATTTCATAACTCACAGCTCATGCACGACCCAAAAACGAGCAAACTACTACCTTTTCCCTCAAATCCCTCTCTCATGAAAAAAAAAAAAAAAAAAATTAAAGTCCTCTCTCTTGATATGAAGTCACTTCTCACCGCAAATTATTAGGGGTGACAGTGGATGATAATCTTCATTCGACCTGCATATACAAAATTGCATAAGAAAAACTCATCAAACCTAGAGATGATTCATAGAGCCAAAAACTTTCTCACTGACACAACTAAAACTACATTTGACACTACTTATCACCTCCCCACACTTCTTTATGGTGCTCCCATCCTTACTAACCTCCAGGCTTCACAAAACTTAAAACTTGAATGATGCTATAACAGAGTTGCTAAATTTGCAGCAAATACCCTTTCAAAATCCACCACTGTATAGAACTAAAAAAGCCTAAATTGATTAGAACTGCCTTATTAACTAACACATACACAGCTTCTTAACACCTATAAAATTATCCAGCATCCATCTGCCTGTCCAGCACTAAAAAACATTTTACACAACTATATTCCCAGTTGGCCACTGCGATCCAGTGACCAAAAAGTCCTGTCTGTCTACAAACCTATGAGATCTGCTGGGCATTGTCTGTGCTAGTACAAGGATACTAAGGCCTGGAACTCTTTACCTGTATCTACCAGGTAAATACCCTCCCTCCCATCTTTCAAAATCATAACGAAAGACTTCCTATCTAAAATCTGTCTTTGTTCTTGCTCAAAAGCAGGATAAATTATATCCCTAAATGTAAAAAGGTACCTTTTCATTCCTTATAACTCCTTACTCTCCCTTCTTCACATACTTCCTTACTCCTATCAAATTCTATTCCCTGACTTTCTCTCTAAATATGCTATAAGCCTGTCTTTCCCTCACTTCATATTGCAACTCCTGTATATATTATACTAACTTAACTTTAATTTCTCTACAAACTGTCTACAACTTCTCTAAATACTTAATGATTGGCATACAATTTGTATTGATTCTTAACCAATGTTTTTTATATTATGTCTAATTTGTTATAATTATTTAAACTGTAGATGTTTTTGCATTATTTTTTGAAAAATGTTTTGTAATAATTTGGAACTCTTCTCCCCAGACCTTCACCGAAAATGGTCTTGCACCCAGTCTCACTTTCCTGGTAATCAAATATCAATAAATAAATAAATATATATATATATATATATATATCTATATATATATCTATATATATATATATATATATATATATATATATATATATATATATATATATGTACATATACGTCACACACACACACACACACACACACACACATATATATATATATATATATATGTGTGTGTGTGTGTGTGTGTGTGTGTGTACTTCAGTAGACTGAAAGTTCACTTACCAGACATTCAGATAGCCGAGATGAAAAGGCTGACAACTGCAGAACACCGTCATCCTGGAACACTGACTTCCCACTCCAGGTAAGTAACCTCTTGGACATGCTATTGAACTTTGCCCCTTACCCCGCGGTAGTGCGGTCTCAGAGCTGGTATATTTAGTTAGGGGAGGTGTGGAGGGGGGGAAGCCGCCCACATGGGTGGATTTATTTTCCTTTGGTTTTACTATTTTTTCAGGATGGCCAAGAGGTCACTTACCTGAAGTGGGAAGTCGGTGTTCTGTGGTTGTCGGCTTTTTCATCTCAGCTATCTGAAAGTCAGATAATTGAACTTTCTGTCAACCGAAGTAGATCCATACACACACACACACACACACACACACACACACACACACACACACACACACACACACACACACACAGACAAACACACACAGAATTATAATATGTTTAGTCAGAATGCAATACATCATAATACATTCCATTAAAGAATAATATTCCAACAAGAATAACAAAACAAAAAACAATTGTTTTTGCATTGTGGGGCAAGCCATTGTATCCCAGCCACTACAACTATATAGATATTCAAACAAAAGTGTTGTGAGATGGAAGAAAACACAGCAGGTCCAAAATGGTCAGCAATATGATGATTTATTGAATATATAAAAAAAAAACATATATATATATATATATATATATATATATATATATATATATATATATGGCTCCACTTCATATCGTCGAATTATCATTTCATCAAATTGCAAAACATTGAGACCAAATCGTCGAAAACTCATAACAACGAATCTCAAATCATTGAAAACTATAAAGCAACTAGAAATAACACCCCACAGAGTTTTTACTACGTTTAAAAAGGTAATTTCCTAACACCACTGTAGTGCGACCTTGGAGTTGGTATATTTAATTTACTGGGGGTTGTGGGGGGGCAGAGCCCCCCATATGGGTGGGTGCAGGGGGCTTGTCCCCCTGCATTAACGTAGTAAACAGTGTCTGGGATGTTATTTCTAGTTCCTTTATAGTTTTCAATGATTTGAGATTCGATGTTATGAGTTTTTGACGATGTGGTCTCGATGTTTTGCAATTCGATGAAATAATAATTCAACGATATGAAGTGGAACCATATATATATATATATATATATATATATATATATATATATATATGGATCTAGTTCAGTAGATCGAACTTTTAGTAGTTCGAACCACATATGGCCGAGACCATATGTTCGAACTCATAAAAGTTCGAACACTGACATAAAACCACATAAAACCAAAAAACACAAAACTAAACGTCTATAGCAGGGGGGTAGTATATATATATATATATATATATATATATATATATATATATATATATATATATATATATACACTAACTCTGAGATCACATGATAGTTGGAAAAAGGAGAACTTCCTTAACCCCAGTGTTTTATGATCTTGCAATGAAACATAACATTTCCACTGCCAAAGCAGTCGATGAAGTGGGTAGGGAGATGAGGGCATTCAAGCTGGACAAAGTAATACACATTAGGATTCATCAAGGATGTCATAGGGAAAACAATCAAAGCACCAAATACAGTTTGTCAACAAAACTAACTAAACTTAATGAGGTTTAAGGGAAGGCAGAAATTGATTAAGCGATGTAATATTTGACTGACAATGACTGTATAGAAGATTATATGTGATGATAATGTTTATAACTGAAAATATGTCAATATGATTTATTTTCATGTATATTAATATAGGACTGCTTATGCTATAAGTGATAATTCAATAAAGATGTTTCTTGTTTAAAAAAAAAAAACTTTTCCAGAGGGTGATAAGAACCTGTTGTTTTTACTGACAAGCAGAGGTTATGTAGGGGGAGATATCTTTTCATAGGATCTGGTGACTGATACACCAGGAGACATATTTCATCCTCGGTTTCTCAGTTTTAGGGCATGGTAGATTGAATCTAGCTGTAGCATTCCTTTATAGACTATTATCACTGCTCAATGAATCTGATAGCTACTTAAACTAAAGGTGTACTTCCATGCATTCATTTTCTGATAACTGCTTTATGTTGTTTAGAATAGAGCGTATCCTGGCAACCAGTGGGGACAAGGCACACATGCATTCAGTTTCCATTATTTATTTGCCTTTCTTGACTAGGAAAGTATGTCTGGGCAAAGCCCATTTTCAGTGGAGTTCCAGGGGAAAAAAGTTCTAGGAAACAGTTAAGATACTCATGACAGAACAAATTATTAACAAAGGTACATTAACACAGACAGTTCTTAAGCCATCTAGAAAAAAAGATAATTGTTCTGTACTGACACTATACAAATATAAAGCAAGTATTTCTTTTGTGGTAACATTATAGAAGATGTTAAATTCCAAGTATAAATCATTTAGTATGCAAGCAGTGCCTGTATGACATATGTGATAAGCAGACTTTAGATATGACTTCTAAGACAAGGAGGGTTGCAATACAGATGTTAGGAATAAATACATTTAGGGGTAAGGAGTGTGAAACATTATTTGGAAGGTAAATAACTGTTTAAGCTTGAAGGGAGAGAGAGGCATTGTATAACTGACGAGTCAAGGATTGTGGGGGTAAGAATACCAGGGTACTTACTGACACAGACCATAGCTATAAGAGAATGGCAAAATGTTACGCAAAGGAGATAGATAACTGTAATATAAAGTGGGCATTAAGATAGGAAGCTAGTTGAGGAGGACCATTAGAAAGGTTTGTTCTGTAGAAAGGGATAGAGGTTTTAAACAGATGGCAGTATGAACTGCCAAAG